>NC_040038.1:476591-776591 GCF_003713205.1 Coffea eugenioides | reverse complement strand
TTTCTGCAGCAAGTTGGATGTTGAACTTTTCTCCAATTATGTCATTCAATGAGTCGGCATGCAAATTATGATTTGTACTAATTGGTCGTTATGCTTTTCTCCATTGTTTTTGTGTTTGGTGATATCTACTCACCGAAGTTTGTGTTGGGTGTTCCTTTCCTGAGTATCATACATGGATTGTTGCTCTGGTGAACTGTGGAGATCACCAACTCAGACAGATTTGATATCTTTTTAGACGATTAAAGATTTGAAATTCCTATTATTATTTGTTTTTATTTCCTCATCATGTTGACCTCATTTGACTTTTTGCACCATTAAAGAAGCAGTATACTTCATTATCATTTGATTAATTTCCATTGATTGGTTTCCAATTCAGTTTTTTAAACTTTACAACCTCAAATTCAGTGAAGCTGTTAGGAGTTCTTGTCACAAACTCTATACCTTGATTAATGCATGAAGTCTCTTCTAGAAACAGGTAAAAGAAATGCTTTACACCATTTGAAATATTCCAAAAGGGGATTAAAATAAATGATGAGTGCATATCATAAGTCAACTAGTAATGTTTTGGCTTGTCAAAGGATTGGAATTATCCTTGCTGAACTGTGGGAGACATTACTTGATATGCCTACCACTGTACTACCTTATTAGTAATTCTAGCCCTGATTTCCAGGGAAGAAGTACCTTTTTTTAGGGCCTTCTTTTCTTCCTTTGGTAAATCTTAAAGATTCCTGATGTACTGTGTCACTACTTTGTCTTTACATCTTTGAATTTACTTTCCCCCCAGTGTATCAATGCGATGAGTCTTCTTCTCCTTCTCCTTTTTTTGTGGCCCCACTCTTAGATGAAGATTGCACTTTAAAAAAAAAAATTAAAATTGCACAGGCCATTTGACATAATTTTGGGACGAATTAGTCTGAAATTTGGTGTATTATGCGAACTAGAATAAAGAAGACCTGTTTCTAACTTTGTGCCTTACATCAAAATGTCATAGAATTGCTGAATTTTATCTAAAGCAGTGGCTTAAGGTGGCTTTGGAGCTTCAAGAAATGATAATTAGATTCTTGGCTTGACATATTAGATGACAGTCCAAAGATGGAGTTCTTTTCCCGTTAAGCTGAAAATTGGATAGAGGAAGTTAGAGAGATCTTGAATTGCTCGTGGACTCCTTGTACTTCTACTGTGGTTTGGGTTTGATGGTTGGTTTTGGTAATGCGAACATGTTATCTTTAGCTGCTTTTTCCTAATTTCTCTAGTATCTCCACGTAACTTAAGGAACAAAAAAAGCATATGAATCCTCGCAATCACTGATGTACTGGTTCCTTTGTTATCAATCTTAGCAGATAAACTAAACACAATAGAAACGTATCAATCCCTTGCTGGTTTCTGATTTCTAGTTTCTAGTTGATTTGCATTGGAGTATTTGGTAGATTAAATAAGTGCTAAATTCGTCTGAAGAGCTCTTTTCCCTATTGATCTTCCTCTGTTGTAGATGGTGTTGATCTTTTAGTATTACTGCGCTTCTTTTGGGATACCTTCAGAATTTAGAGTCTGATGTACATCTTTATGGCTTAGGCACAAACCATATTAAGCATAACGTCACAGCATAAGTCTAAGTGCTTTTCTCTTGCTTATAAAGCATAATTTTACATGTCCACACATTAAGTAGGATTCTGGAACCCAACCCAGAGAGGTTTATTTTAAGCGTTAACTTGTAACACCAGACTGCCCCGCACTTCTACAGCACTAGGATATGGTAGTTAACATAGGCCAATTTTGATTGCGAGTATGTGCTTCAACTCGCCCAATTTTCCATGTTTGCAAATTGCAGGTGATTGATGGACAAAACTTACAGCTTTCCAGGGGTTTGGTTTGAGTACGTACATTCAGAAGCTGTTCATGGCTTGCAGAGATTGTTGATGACATCACTTGAAAATCCAGTACTGGAATGATGCCTTGTTCTTGCCTCTGCTTGATTTAACTTCCTCTATTGAGCTGATGTACCTCTTTAAAAGCTGTAGCTATTTTATCACACAATTAAATCAACAAAGGGGCCAACTTCCTCATATGAAATGAGTGGAGGTCGTGGAATATTGTTCCAAACTTGTTGAAAGAAGCTTCATAGTTTATCGCAAGATGATCTCAATAAAAGTTTGAAGCAGAGGCTTCCTGAGATAGAGAAGGAAAAAAGATGGATGCCCTGAAAGAATTAATTTTTCATTGATGTTTCTGAATCAAGATCATCTTTTGATGCTGCCAGCATGACGAGTGACCCTCATTGCCGCCGGAGCTGCTCCCTTTGCAAAGCTTCTTCTGATGAGTCCGAGTTTCAATAGATGATTGAGCATGGTCAAGGAGCTGCCGGGATACTCGCTTCTAAGATGTGCTCGCAGAGGACTGCTGAACCATTTTAGTAAAAAGCTTTTCCATCGAAATGAGGACTGCTGAACCATTGCTTTGGGAAGAAACTATGGACTTCTAAGATGCGCTCGCAGAGGTTGTACAACTAGTACTCGAGTTGAAGAATGTGAGAGTCACGGATATGAATAGCTTCCCCTAGCAGGGAAGAAAGGTATGTACTGGATAAAAGCCCATCTGTTGCAATGAGTAGTTCTAGTCCCAGGTTAGATGAACTTGCAAATGTTACCGGAGGCGGCCTTCCTAACTGTATACATCTGGCATGATTGAACTAGTTGCTAAGAAGGCTAATCTCTCATATGTTAAAAGAAAAGATCGACAGAATGTTTTTTCTAATTTACCCCATATGTTCATTGCAATGACCGTTCAGAAACACGAAATGCATTTTTTTTGAGCTGGCAAATGCAGGAAAGAAAAGCGATTGATGAATCTTCAGTTGGGCATTTAATAACTTGTGTAATGGAGCATTGTGCTGTATCATAGAGTGAATTCTTGAAACTGGTTACACAGAGGAAAGAAAGAAATGAGGATGGAAACTAGCAATTGCCTTGATACAGACACAAATTTCTATTCAACAACATGGGTGCTTCACCCGGAGATTCAACCCAATCTAACTTGAGTAAATCTAAGTTATATATTCTTCTAGTTACTGCTATCACTATGGTGGTTGTTAGTGTGGGTGGTGGCATTGATGTTATTACTGCTGTGATGGTGGTGGTTATTGTTCCCAACTCTCCTACTACTACTGGTCTTGAGCTGTGAGAGCTCCAATTGCGTTTTCATGAAGAACTGCATTCTCTGCAATTCCAGCTCTTTGGCAAACTTCATCCTCTGCTTTTCCATGTCCACCAGCTGCTGCAGCTTCGAGCTCTCAGCTTGCTCGTAAGCTTCCCCAAATTTAAGTATAGCTCGAGTCAGCTCCCTCACTGAATTCCCCCAATTCTTCCCCACAACAACACTTGCTTTATCTGCACCTCCCTCTCTCCCCCTGTTCGTTCCAGGCCCAGCAGGCTTTACTCCTCCTCCCAAATTCATCGGCTCCCGCTGATTCCTCGGCCTCTTCCTTTCGTACGTTGCAGGTGGAAAATCATCAGCCGAGTCAGGCGAACCATCGGGCTCGGACTCCTCATCCGAATCCACCGCAGGAGGAGGGGGAGGCCGTTTCCGGAACTGCTGCTTCTGCTTCTGAAGGTGCTGTTGTGGAAATTTCTCTTGCTGCTGCCTCAGCTGAGGAGCTGATCTAACTCCCATCGGGATTCCCATAGGAACTACCCTTTGGCTTCCGGAGTAGGACGGCCCTGCCCCCGCGCCACCCCCGGAAGCCAGTACGGAGGAGTTAAGCTTAGCAGAAGGTCCAATAAGCTGATCAAGCCTCTCAAAGAAGGGCCACTTACTGGGGCCACCACCGGCGGCGATCTTGGCCTTCTCCAGCTTGTACTTCTTCTTGACGGTATCAATCCGGTTCTTACACTGAATATCAGTTTTAGGGGCTTTGGTGTAGTCTTCGCGGCTGCTGACGATATCGGCGACATCCTTCCAGTGCTTCTGCTTAAGATTCCCCCGGCTGAGCTCTAGATACCTTTCTCCCCAGGCGTCAATTAGCACCCCGGTGGCCCCTTCGCTCCAGCAATCCTCCCTCCCACCACCTCCACTATTTCCAGTAGGCCTCGTCTGCTGCTGATGATGTTGTATGGGTAACGCCAGAGTTAGCGTGTTCTGAGAAGGCGGAACAGCAGCCACCGTCACCGTTATCCTGCCGTTGGGACGCGGTGACACCGGAGATCCGGTACCTCCCGATGGATGTGACTGAGTTTCTTCGTCGTCTTCCATGCCGGGGGTCGAAATCTCGCAGCGATCTAGAGGGAGAGAGAGAGAGAGTGTGTGTGTGTGTGTGTGTGGGCGAAGGAGTCAGAGGGAGGGGAACAAGTGCGTGACTGTGCGAGAGAGAGAGAGGGAAAGGAGAAAGAGGGGGTTTGGTTATTTAGGGCTTATTGTAGGTTTTAGAGAGAGGTTGACCGGCGGAAATTAATGACCGGGGAGGGGGGGGCGTTATTTTAAGGCTGACGACTTTGCAACGGATGTAGGAGTAGGTTAAAAATTGCAGGAAAAGATGACCGGGAACGGGGGAAGCAAAAAAATTGCAAGCACGCAAATTGGGCTTCTTTTTTTTTTTTTTTTAAGTGTTTTGGGATTTTATCGGTTGACGGAAAAGAACGAGTTGGAAGGGGAGGTGGGTGACGGCGTCGGTAAAATGAATGAAGGAAGGGGGTGGGACACGTGGAGCGAGAAAAAGGGGATGGTCCGAATACTTGTTCGGATGTTATTGGGTTGGTTACTGGGAAATCGGTCATCGGCGTGATGAAATGATGCCTCATCAGTCTCCTCCACAGCCAGCGCCATCATAGTCGTACTATTATTACTACTACGACGACCACTAGAGCCCTTCGCCTCCTCTCTTAGTCTTGGCAACTACTACTGCCGGCTGGCTTGGTGGACCTTTTCCCTGTTTTTGTCTGCTTATCTCTATCCTCCCTCTGCCATTTCTGATTTTTTTCCTTTTTTCCTTTCTTTTTCTTTTTTCTGAAGGCAGGCACGACGTTAATCGGTTGCAGGCACTTAAGTACTACTACTACTAATACGCTTCTCTTTTCCTTTCACCAACTGGACTTTGCTTCTTCATCTTTGTGTCCGTTTTACAGGACAGAGTTGTTCTTGGTTGGTGGAAGCTGTCTGTGGAGAATACTTGGAAGCCAAAGGGCTCTCCCTCTCTCTCTCTCTCTCTCTCTCTCTCTATACAAGACTAGAACAACTACAAATGGTAAAATCCCGGCAAGTGATGATACCAGCGGCCATTCGGATGAATTCGATTAATCAATGAAGGCTTTGTAGGGAAAAGTGGATAGGTTCGCTACATCAGCTTTCATTGAGCACCAAAATCTAAATGCAAGCCAATTCAATGCTAATACCAGACACATCTCGCTATAAATCCTTAGCATCTACTCACGTACTACTATTTGGTTAGTAACTATTATTATTATTATTACTACTATATATTTTTGGCCTAAGGACACATTAATTTCACTCAAATTCACGTGCTCGAGTATCATAATAAATTCACACATTATGTGGTTCTTCAAAAAAATTCAAACGGGTACGTAGTGTATTCGTCTGGTCTGATGGTGGTTCTGTCTCCGTCGGTTCCCCATAGGTCTAATTGAGTCTCCTTGTAGTTAGATTAGGATAGAGTGGGAGTATGGATGATAATTACCATAATAAACCTGCCAAGAAACAATTGAGGAGAAAATTATTGGCCGGACTCGAACCCTCTCACCGTTCTGTCTAAACAGAGCTTGACGGCTTACCTGGCGGGCAACGACCCCGGTGCTCTGCTACCGCGTCTGCTGATGTAGCATGGCTTGGTACCACAAATTGGTGAGTAAAAATTGGGGACGATAATTAATCTCGCTTACAAGTGTTGTTGACGATAGCGAATTTGGATACATAAACATTACTTAAAATTTAAATTTTACCATGCAACGTCTATCCAATTTTGCTAGCAGCGTATAAAATATTAATCTTTAATATTTTTTATTGAGAAAAATAAAAAAGAGGCCAGTAAAGCCATAATTGTTAACTCTTTCTTCTTCTTATTTTTTTGTTTCGCGCATTCCTTGGGATAAAAATAGTAAAGCAATCAATTTGACATTGTGAAAATGCAAGTTGGTTTAAGACTGAACAATTCTCGAATGGGGTTTGATGATGAAGTGCAAGCTGTCGAAGGGCCAAACGATTCCGTTCAATATTAATTTGGACCTTACAAATACATAGAAGGAGATTGAGCATTGCATGTTGATCCAAGCTGAAGAAGAAGGGACTTAATAGATCCGCCCCATAGATTGGGTCGCAGCGCGTTTCCGTGAAGCGTTTCATTTCAATTTTCTTAGTTCAATCTCTGCCCACAATCCCTTCACGGATTCGATTCAAATAACTAACTTTTAGGGTTTTTTCTTTCTAATTGTCGTTCTATTAATTAGGATATTTTATTTAGTTACTTAATTGTTGGTTATTAGAAATAAATGGCTAGCTGTATAAGTTATTTGGACCACTAGATTAGTAATTTTAATGGAATAAGTGATGTAATTCACGTTTGATTCGAATTTAGACTAGTTTAGCTATTTTGATTATAAATAACTTTACTCTAACCTTGTAATAATAATAGTTAGATAGACAAATTTCAGCAAATAATGAGAGCTTTCTCTTGGTTTTATTGAAAACTTTTCTCCAATACTTTAGAATTAATTTTAAGCGTTTAAATCAACGTATCAACATGTTCGCAAATGCGAAAATTAGAAAGGTCTTTTATTTTTCGCAATACAAACTTAAGTATCAACATCGAGATTTGAACTTGTGAAATACGAGTTTCGTTTTCAGTAACCGGAGGGTTCGTGTTAGGGTTGGAGCGAAATCAAATTGATGCGATCTACTGTTTTTTTTTTTCTTTTTCTAAAAAGTGCATTTATAAAATGGGATGCTGATATTAGCGGGTCGCACAGAGCGACTGTCTGAAGCCGAAGGGGATAAAAACGTGGCGGTGCTGGCTTTTGGGGATCAGACGATGGCGATGATGATGTCAGCAGGAGTCTAGAAACAAAAGAGGACGGACCCCTTCTCACGTAGTGTCCCAGTCATCAGCTAGTAAAATGGATGCAACCAAAGAAGTACTGGCGTGGATATGTTGGTGGCTTAGCAGACGTCGTCATTTTTTACAAGGCGCCGTTAACAAGCAGTACTGCATTCCTCAGGTGAGAGTAATGGGCTCATGGCTTTGGGCTTCAAGTTTAAAAGCGCTTGCAAAAGCTGAGAGAAATCCAAGAGTCTTCCCCACCATTTCCACTTCGATTCTTCTAAGATCAGAAAGAATAGGGTAAGTTTGATTTCATATGTAAGTACAACGGCTCTAGTACGTTTTCTGGGTCCGGAAGAAATTCATTCATGTTCAGCCTTAACGTACGTTAATATTTGCAATTAAACCTTCTTTTTTTTTTTTTTCATAACCTGGAACATGTCTCGATTCGAACCCTTAGGACACGAGCCGGCACACCAAACCGGTGGAGTGTACCACGGCCCCACGCAGCGACTTCGGACGAGTCACGGGAATTCAAGTTTAGGGGAATTCAAGTTCAGGGTAACATTCGAACCATGATCACAAGAATCCTTAAAAGCCCACTTACCGCTGAACCAATCCCGTGAGAGCAATTAAACCTTCTTCGTTGACCGAAAGATGTGTGTACGTATGTTTCGTGTTACTGGAAGGCATACAGCTTCTTCCACGGCCTCGTTGGCAAAAATGTTTAGGATCCCAGTAACAATGACAGGACATGCATGCGTTCGTCACGCTTTAATTTCTCCGTGATATAACTCTCACTTTCAATATTGACAGTAGTTATATAGAACAAATTTTTATGAATCCAACACGTAACATGTACGGACAGTGATTTGATCCTGACATTTTCTTTTGCCGATCTCTCAAGAGCGAACTCGGGGCACGGACGGTTGCAGGTGCAATCGTCCCGGACGATTTTGACCATTTTCAACTGCGCGTAACTTTCTTTGTACATCGTGTAACTTTTGTTGCACATCGCATAACTTTAGAGTAAATTTTTGTGAGACCCACACATGGCGTGAAAATCGAGTTACAACTTGTAATCTCAACCGCACAAATTTTTGAGGCCAGATCGTGGCCATTAACCGTTTAGGGACGGTCATACTACTGAACGTCCCTGCCCCATTTCCCTCAAGAGCAGACATTCTGATGACGGTCAGGTCAAATTTAATACATACGCATCAATCTAGCGAGTTATTGATGATAACCTTGACAAATCTAAATAACAGAAGAACTTTAACTATTGCATTTCGAGACTTTCTCTCGATCGAAGATATTGCAATTGCAGCAGCTGCCATCACCAGAGAGTGAATAAGTTCAGCTTGTGTCGTACCTTAATTCTTTTAAAATTGGGAAGCTTTCCATTTTTTTCTCTTTTATTTTGATTCAACCTAAATATCCGGTGACATCAAAATATGCTCGTCTCTAGATCGATAACACCCATCCAAAGTGTTTGTAAAACAGGCAAATAGCTGCATCCGTATCATCCGCACCACACATATACAGAAATTTCATTAATTAGCGAACACAACTCAAACAAGATACATACGTAAACTAGAGCCATGCTCTATGTACAGAAGACTCAACAAAAACACTGGTAGAAAAAAAACACTGGTAGAAAACCAACCAAACCCCCACCACAAACACAAAACGAAGAAAAAAGGACCAAAAAATCAAGTGTCCATCTATTCTATCCACTTGATATGGCAGCGGTCCTGTCAGTGCATGCCAAGTACACTCTCTCCTACTACTACTAATCAATCATATAGGTTACTACTCATCCCAGACTTGAGAAGCGGAAGCAAGGGGGCAAATCATATTCATGGCCACACAAGGCCAGGTTTACTTCTTCTGCTTCAACCTCTGCAGTTTTATTTGCCCTAACCCTCTCTCTCTGTTTTTTTTTTTCAAAATGCAGCTCGCTCTAACCATGCTGCTGTCCTATATTTACAATCAGATATATACACACACACCATGAGATATGATAAAAGAAACTTGGTTTATTTTAGTAGTATATACTTTGGGGGGACGTATGTACAAAAAGGAATTTGCCTTGGCGGGTGTAGCTGGCATCTAATTTCCCAGACAAAAATGGTCACCTCTCGCTTCTCTATTAACGATCCAAAGCGCTTAGTACAATCCTGCAATTGTATCATTACACCACGCGTGAGAATCCTGAAACCTTACAGGTAATTACATTAGCATACCAAGTAACGTTAACAAAAACGTTTGGCCACCCCCCTCTTTTTCTTCTTCTTTTTTTTTTCTCAAATGAATCCAGCTTTGATGTTGATTGCAATACAGATAAATTGATACCAGAAAATTATTATCCCATTTCTTTAACCGCACTAAAGAATTATCACTATATTAGCATCGTGTGATCGATATTCGATCGTACCACAGAAGAAGACAAAATATACCTCTCCGTGTATTCCTTTTTTTGTTGTTTTTTTTGTGGGGGTGGGGGGAAGAGAGGGGGGGGGGGGAGAAGGAGGAGGGAGTTTGAAAAAATAACAAAATTGTTGCAACGAGATTATGCATAACTAAAATCAAATGAAAAACCAAAAAGGTGACGGAGAAGAAAATCACCAATCGTAGCCCGTCGGGCTTTTTGGCTCCCCTGGTTGTAAGGCTGCCGAATTGGATTTTCTCCTCGTCAACTTCTTAAAATTTCCACCATGACCAGGAGCAGTCGCTACACCACACCCAACCGGAGGCCCAAAAAAAAGAAAAGAAAAGAAGCAGCAGAAAGGTTTCAAGACGAGACAACACAAATCGTTTAAAGAAAAACACCTCTGAATCCCGAGTCGCATGCAAAAGACTTACGTGAAAGTGGAGAAGTTGGGGTGGTAGAAGCAGAAGCAGCGGGAGAAGAAGGGACGGAGCCGGAATCAGGGGTAGCAGAGGCATATCGCATGGTAGGAGAGTTGCCACGGAGGATAGTAATGCTCCGTGAAACAGGGATCAGATGATCATCCACTGATCCCATCATCATGGTAGCTGGAGCAGCTGGTGCAGATGGACGAGCGCCAGAAAAGGAATTGTACTTGCGGAGTTTGCCAAGCCCGGATTCAGGTGTTGGCCCGGCAAGCGTTTCGTCCCAGAGCTTGTGGAGGAAACCCATGTGCTTTTACGGATATTTTTAGTACTGTTTCTTTTGTAACAACCGAAATAGGGTGATGCTATCTCCTGGGTTTAGCAGCACTAATACGTTGGTGACACCAAACGATATACGACTGTTACAAAGAGGAAAGAAAATGGTGTGTTTTCTTTAAAAAATTTTTATGCTTAAAAGCAGGAAGGAACTGTTAGGAAGTTCTTAGGCTTCTTATGGAAGAGAAGAGAAGAGGAGGAGAGTGTAACAGAGAAAGTTGGATAAGATTGGCTGGTATGGCTTTGGGTAAGTGGGTGGCTCCGGCTAATATGGCTTGGTTTGAAGCCATTGATTTCTTAATGGAGGTCTGAGCTCCAATGTGAAGCCGAATGAGGTACGGTAGCTAAATTATCAAGCGGATCTTCTGTCCCACATTGTCATTCTCCATCTTATTTTTTATTATATTATTATTTTTCTTACACAAACATCATATTTTAGTTCTTTTTTATTTCTTTAAAATTTGATAACTATTAACCAAAATTCAGGCTCAGTCGAGTGATAAAATTCAGGCTCTCCGCTTACCTTTAATAACAAATGATAATAATAATAAGATTCTCTGTCCATCATTCAAATCTCAACTGCTTCGAGGCAATCAATGGATTTGTTTGGATAGAGGATTATTTGTCAAAATTTATTTGCTTACATCATCATTACAATTTTCAACATACCTTTTTATCTTCTCAATTACCTTTTTATCTCACAAACATCACATCATTAAAAATGCTACAGTAAAAATATCTCAAATAATTTACAATACAAACAGAGCCAATACTTTGTTCATAGGTTCTTTTAGGACATAAATATGTAGTCGGTGCTCATAATATTTATGAATGTTTAAAATCACAAGTTCATATATTTTATTGTTCTTTATCATATTTTTCTTTTGAAGCTCAGCCTCAGAAGAATGTAATCCACACAAACAAAGGCAATGATAACTTGTAGAACCAAAATATATATATATCAAAAAATTATAGTAGGAAAAAATTTCATAAAATCAATATATATGCGGAGCCAAATTACACACAAAATTATATGTGAAAAAATGCATCAATAATATGAAATTTTTTAATAAAATACTAATTCCTAAATAATAAATTATCATAACTTGATTCTAATAGAATTACTGATACTTTAACTTAATTAGCACACTGCTATATAATAATATGAAAATATTTATTTTTTTTGAGTCTTGATTTAATATGCAAACCTAATTGTACCGAAAATAGAATGACTAGTGTGAAAATTAATAAGAGATTACTTAAATTAGACGTTAAATAGACTCCTTGCATGTGAAGTTTAAGTGCGAGAGTAGTGACACCAATCATTGGTTTAGCTATTAAGCATCAAATATAGCATTAAGTGTCAATACAAAGTTTATGAATGCAAGCGATATTAATTCCTCAATATCAATTTTTTATTATTGCATGTTTATTCTAATTTGGGTACTTTATTTCATTAGGAAAAGAACTAGATATTATTTGAATCATTCATTTCATACATATAAATGTCAATTAGAAAGTACCTTAACAACAATATTGGTGACTTTAGTATTGACACGAGGAAATGAAGTGCAGATTAATATTCAGTCTGTGTTCAAACTTAGGAATTAGAAGCCATTTGGGTGGATATAATTTTTTTAAAAATTTTTTAAGTATTTTGTATATGTTTGCATTAGACTTTCATATTCAATAATAGAAATAGGGTAGTAGCAAAAATGTGAAATATGGAGTGGGTAAGAAATAAGAGCTAGTGAAAATTTTAGTAGTACTAGTGAGTATTGAGGGAAATTCAGCTGTTTAGCCGCTAATGGAGCTATGGGGAATGAGTCAGTTAGAAGCCACGAGTAGTATAGTGTAGTGTACTAGGTGTAGTGTAGCCAGATGAGAATCGAGATGAGAGGTAAAAAGCAGGCGGGGATGGTTCTTTGAGTCATTCATTCAACCGATTTTCGGAGCAAAAGATGGAGACGGGGGACGGTGACTCGGTCATATCCGTCCAAATTCGACAGGCTGGCCCCGCCATTTTCTTTCTTCCATCTTTTTTAACTTCTTCACTTCAACACGTCAATCTCGTCATCACTCATCATCAGATAAGGTTGGGTTCGGTTCCAAGTGTAAATTACCTACTTTTCCATTTTTCCTTGAGAAATTTGAGCTCCATGGGACCCGGCCCATCCCATGCTTGATGGTCACTTCGTCGATAGTGTACTAGTCTATTTCATTCATAAGGATTTGTGCATCCTCAATCAATTTTCCTTTCCTTCGACCTCTTTCTGTCTGTTATACGAGTAAGGCCTTGTTTGGATTGCGGCTTTTCGTCAGAAAATTACGTGATCATATTTTCCTATTAATTTTTTTGTTCACATACATCAAATTGCTACAGTAATTTTTTCATGAAAAATCACAAAAAATGCAATCCAAACACAACCTAAGTTTTCCAAGTACGTGTTTGATATAAATCACAAGTACTCGCATCATTTATTTTATGTTTGCGATTAATCTTGTTTGAATTGTTTTGATTTTCTTACGAGAGAGAAGTTTTTCTCTCCCAATGTAGTTCTTTTTGTTTTCATGGATTTCAAATTCGAAGCCTCGTGATTAATGGATGTAATCTCCTTCCATTTGCACTAACATTTGAAAAAAAAAAAAGTTTCCTAAATATGTACTGCTAAACACGGATCAAGATCAAGTTATCACTCTTTATTCGCGCATTTAGATGCGATAAAGAGTTTGATTACACGCCATTTTTTTTCTGCTGCTTTCTCTTCTTTAAATAATCACCCTCGATTGCATCTCTGCATTTTGTTACAAAATCAAAGCGCATGTCCCCTAGTTTTTTTTATTATTATTTTTTTTAACAAGCAAACAAATATGGGTGTACGCATTTTTTTTTCAGCAACGATACATTTATATAACCTACTCTATCCTAATCTAGAGAGGAAGGGGATGCTAAGGAGGCTGTGGTAGGGAACTAGTAGGTATACAGACCCAACTAAACCAAGGAAGTATTCTGGCACAATCTTTAGATTTTTTTCACTGCAGGTAAGGTTTGAACCCTCATCTACAGCCCATGGATATGCGAACTATTAACAACTTGG
This sequence comes from Coffea eugenioides, assembly GCF_003713205.1. Lineage (NCBI taxonomy): Eukaryota > Viridiplantae > Streptophyta > Magnoliopsida > Gentianales > Rubiaceae > Coffea > Coffea eugenioides. The sequence goes on along the minus strand of NC_040038.1, from coordinate 763,262 downwards.
ATTTGCAGAATTATTTTGAAGCAATTGAGACGGATCCCATGTTCCAGTTAACAACCGGTCTTCATTCCGTACGGGCTCGTGCATTTCCATTCCCCATTTGTGCGTGCGTAAAGGATGGCATAGATGAGCTATTAAAAGGGTGAGCCAAATGGGTTATATCAAGAATCAGCACAGTCGGTGAGACGTGATTTCTTCGGGGCCAACCTATTGGTGGCCGGCCCAAATCTAAATTATCCCAAGTTTACATTCCGCCATCCTCTACTTAGGCTATCAGAGTATCAATCAGTCCTGGCAAAACAAAAGACTCGACTTCTGCAAGACAGTCCAACTTCAATCGTACAACTGTCGCGTTTTGTCGTCAAATATGCAACATGAAACCTATCATAGCGAATTTGACTGCATTGAACCAAATTTGAGAGCCCATTTTGCAGAAATCCCAATTCCCAACTCAACTTTGTCGAGACGCTGCTCTGCCTGTAACCAATTGATTGCATTGAACATTTGAACATACGTACCCTGAGGATGCTCATTTCGGTCCAGATAATCCAAGGCCTTGCACTCTGATATCTCCCGAGGTTCCGCCTCGGCACCTTGCTTATCAAATACACCATTACCTGTGTACCACCTCGGCTTAAATCCTCAGGTCATCAGCCGAGGTGATACCTGATTGACAGACGCCTACGAAAGATAGGAAATGACATCTGACGGATAGCTACTCTGACACACGCCGCCTGAAACTGGCGAGTGTCCCATCAACCCTTTTCGTAGAAAGCGGTCAAATCCACCAGATGCACTGACCATCTCAGATCTTTAGGGACCTGTGCTGTCAGTCCCTCTTCCCAACAAATCCCCTATAAATACCCAGTGTATCCATTAAGATGGGGATGATGACCAATTCTCTGGTAAAATCACACTGATACTCTCTTTTATTTAGCTATTCTCTCATCTCCGAACTGACTTGATCTTCGGAGTTCTACCGGGGGATTCAGCCCCTCTCGTGATCTAAGCAGGTGACCTCGTCCCAGTGGACCAACCAGAGTGATCAGAAGGTTCACTCCACCGGTACCAGATTCACCTCTTCAATTGGCGCCGTCTGTGGGAAGCGTGAAAATATCAAAATATGAAGCCTACGCGTTCTAAGAGCAGAAAAGCTCTCACCATTGGTGCTGAGCAAAGCAATGCAGCCCAACCGGAAGATATTTCAGAAGGGCAAGAGCCCCCAAGGACTCAGCCCGCAAACGAAGAGGCCATAACACGTATGGCCGAGTTTGTAACCGAGAACCCCAACATCTTTGAGGAGTTGGGGAGGTACCTAAAAAGGCAGGGCAAGCAGAAAGCTGAGCCCTCCAAAAGGAAGTCAGATGGATCCCCTGAAGGTTCATCTGACGAGGAATCTGATGGGAGGCGCCTAAGCCGAAGTGCTTCAAAGCGGGCATTTTCTAAGGCCACTTCTAAGGTAGCCTCCCTGACCAAGGCATTTTCCCGAGGACTTCTAGGGCGAAGACCTGAGGAAGAACCTCGATTTTTGGGAACGCCCGGGGTGAATTACATGAGAGCCCCACCTTTTACTGACGACATCAACGAGGAAAGGCTTCCTCCCAATTTCAAGCTTCCCTCTATACCATCTTATGACGGCCGAGGTGATCCCGAGAATCACATCCACGCCTTCATCTCGGCTTTCCGTTTATACTGCATCCCTGACCCAGTCATATGCCGAGCTTTTCCAGTGTTCCTCCAGGGCACTGCTCGAAAATGGTTCTGGGGATTAGAACCTAGGAGCATCTCCACCCTGGGGGAACTGGTGGAAAGATTTCTCCACCGATTCATCTCCTCCCGACCTACGATCAGGACCTCGGCTTACCTGCTGAACATGCAGCAGAACCCGGGAGAATCACTTCGGTTGTACGTTCAGAGGTTCAATGAAGAAAGCGTCCAAATACCTGACCCCAATGAGCAGGTCATCACAGCTGCTTTGACCCATGGACTTGTATCCGGGGTATTAAACACGGGGATCCACAAGAAATATCCCCGCACACTCCATGAACTATGGTCGAAGGTCGAAAAGGGCATACAAGCCGAGAACCTCAATCGCATGAAGAAAGAAGTCCAAGCTGCTCGCCCGAGGGCTGACCCCCGAAGAGGGAAGGAGCTTGGCCGAAGTGAAACAGGGACAGGAAGCGGCTTTCAGAGTCCCGGCCGAGATCGCCGTAGTGTGTTCGATAGGATCTCCAAGGGGAAGACGCCCATTCCTGAGTCCGAACTGACTCCCTTGAACACCTCCCGATCTCGCGTGCTGTCTGTAAGGGAACAAAACAACCTCGGGAAGGCCCCTCCCAAAACGTACAGCAGCAAAGACAAGAGGAACTCGAACCTCTACTGTCTGTACCACCGGGACATCGGGCATGAAACTGAGGACTGCAACGATCTTAAAAAGGAGATCGAGAACCTCATCAGACAGGGCCACCTGAAGCAGTTCATCCGCCGAGGTGGAGGTCAGCAACGTAATGAACCCCGACGAGATAACCGGGGTGATCAACGCCGAGACGACAGGCGGCCCTCCAGAAGAGTTGCAGGCCTCCAGAGGATCCTAGGGAGACAAAAAGGCCTCCCCGAGACGGATCCTCGGGACATGGATTAGGGTACGGACCCAACATAGCCGGGGTCATCAATACAATTGCCGGAGGTCCGACGGGAGGAGATAGCCAGAACTCCCGGAAGAGGACCGACAGGCAGGCTAACCCGGATCCGGCTGAGTCGAGTTCTCGTCTATCCGAGGTGATCACTTACGGGTCTAGTGACCCCGTCTCAACTGCTTCGAGCAGTCATGAGGCCTTGGTGATTGAGTTGCTCACCAACAATTATATCGTCAAAAAGGTCTATATTGACCCGGAGAGCTCGGTGGACGTCATGTACCTCCGTACGTTTGAGAGCCTCAAATTGGCCCGGGATCGCATGACCCCGGTAAGGACTCCTCTTGTAGGCTTCGGGGGACATGTTGTGCATCCCGAAGGGATGGTGACCCTGACGGTAACCGTGGGATGCCACCCCCGTTGCCGGACTCTTCCTGTCAACTTCGTCGTGGTAAAGGCCGACTCCCCGTACAACCTCCTCCTAGGTCGGCCCATGCTTAATGCTCTGCGGGCGGTATATTCTACCTACCACCTGAGCTTTAAGTTTCCTACTCCCGCGGTTGTTGCCGAGGTCAGCAGCGACGTTTGTGCTGCCCGAGAATGCTACCTCGCTACTCTACAGGCAGCCTCCCCATCTACCTCCAGTGCAAGGTCCGAAAGGGGGTCGGACATTCTCTCGATTGACTGCATCTACCCTCAACAAACGGTGAAACTCCAGAGGCTGGAAACCGGAGATGAGGTGGAAGATATTCCCCTGGATCCCGTGAATCCGGACCAAACGATCCGCGTCGGTATCTGTTTGCCTGACTCAATTAAGGAAGGGATGGTGAGTCTTCTCAGAGAATACCGGGACGTCTTTGCTTGGGCCGCAGATGAGGTCGAAGGAGTCCCGCATCACCTCATAATACACGAGCTCAATGTTGACCCGCAAGCACGCCCGGTCAAACAAAAAAGGAGGCACCTCGGCCCTGAGCGTAGCCAAGCTGTTGGTGAAGAGGTGGACAAGCTCCTACCTGCAAAAATAATCCGGGAATTCCAATATCCGACTTGGTTGTCCAACCCGGTCATGGTCAAGAAGGACACAGGAGCCTGGAGGATGTGCGTCGACTTCACCGACCTCAATAAGGCCTGCCCCAAAGACTGTTACCCCTTGCCCAAGGTCGACACTTTGGTGGACTCGGCAATGGGTTATGAGGTCCTCTGTTTCCTTGATGCCTTTAAAGGGTATCACCAAATCGGAATGAGTCCAGAGGACCAGGAGAAGACGGCCTTCTACACTGACCGAGACACCTATTGCTACGCCACCATGCCCTTTGGACTAAAGAATGCCGGGGCCACGTACCAACGCTTGGTCAACCAAGCCTTCAAATCTCAGATCGGGCGAAATGTCGAAACCTACGTGGACGACATTCTCCTCAAGAGCCAGACGACCTCTTCCTTCCTCTCTGACCTGAGAGAAGTCTTTGAGGTCCTACGGAAGACGCGGATGATGCTGAACCCCAAGAAATGCGTCTTCGGGGTCACTTCGGGAAAATTTCTTGGCTACCTCGTCTCGAGACGGGGTATCGAAGCAAACCCAGACAAGGTGAAAGCCATTCAAGAAATGTCTCCACCTCGGTGCATCCGTGATGTCCAGAGGCTGACGGGGCGGTTGGCCGCCCTGAATCGGTTCTTATCGCAATCAGCTTCCAAGGCATTGCCATTTTTCAAGGTCTTAAAAAAGGCCGACGGCTTCTCCTGGACCGAGAAATGTCAACAGGCCTTCGAACAACTGAAAGAATATCTCCACCACCTCCCAACACTCACCTCACCTCGTCCAGGGGATAAGTTATTCTTGTACTTATCTGCTGCAGTCGAAGCGATAAGTGTCGTGTTGATAAGGGAGGAAGGTGTACAGATGCCCGTTTATTATGTCAGCCGAGTCCTCCGAGGTCTGGAGACCAGATACACTCAGGCGAAGAAGCTCGTGCTGGCCTTAATCCATGCAGCTCGTAGGCTTAAGCCCTACTTTCTAGCCCATCACATATGCCTGAGCACTGACCAACCACTTCGGCAAGTATTGTCACGGCCAGAGGCTTCTGGACGCCTCACCAAGTGGGCTATCGAGCTGGGGGAGTACGACCTGTCTTACGAACCTCGCGCAGCAATCAAAGCTCAGCCTCTTGCGGACTTTCTAGCCGAGCTCACCTTTGATAAAGTAAAGGAAGCCATCCCGGCTCCTGCCGAGTCCCAACGGTGGATCCTACATGTGGATGGCTCGTCTAACAGTGAGGGTAGTGGAGCAGGCTTGCTCCTCGAAGACCCCCAAGGAGAAATATGTTCATACGCTCTGAGGTTTGACTTCGCTGCTTCCAATAACGAGGCTGAATACGAAGCTGTCATTGCCGGCCTGCAATTAGCTCGTAAGCTTGGGGCCGCGCACATCTTGGTCTATAGTGACTCTCAGCTCGTCGTGTGCCAAATACTAGGCGAATACGAGGCCAGGGAAGAGGCGATGCATCGTTACCTCTCCAAGGTCCTCCAACTGGTGACACACTTCGAGTCTTTTGAAATCCAAAGAATACCGCGGTCACAGAACAGGAGGGCAGATGCCCTCTCTCGGCTCGCTTCTACCTCCTTCTCTGACCTGAACAAGACGGTTCTTGTGGAAGTCTTGGCCAAGCCAGGATATGTGGGGGAAGTTGTATGTCTCATTTACCCAGGGGACACCTGGATGGGACCACTGGTTCGATTTCTCAGCCGAGGTGAACTTCCCGAAGACCGAGCCGAATCCCGGAAACTGCAACGTAAAGCAGCTCGGTACGCTCTCCGGGGCGATCTCCTGTACAAGAGGTCATACCTCGACCCGTGGCTGCGATGTATTACTCCGGAAGAAGGGGAGAGGATCTTACAAGACATTCATGGAGGACTCTGTGGTGCTCATGTTGGCTACAGGATGCTCGTTAAAAAAGCTTTGCTGCTCGGATACTTCTGGCCCACCATGAGGGTGGATGCCCAGGTCATGGTCCTTAGCTGTCCTTCTTGTCAGCATCATGCCCCAGAGCATCACCAGCCAACCAATTTCATGATCCCCGTCACTTCGCCATGACCATTCGAACAATGGGGGACTGATATAATCGGCCCATTCCACAGGGCCCCAGGCAATTTTGTATATGCGGTGGTGGCGGTGGACTACTTCACCAAGTGGGTTGAGGCCGAGCCTTTGAGAAGCATTACCGGAGCAGCAGTTCAAAAATTCTTCTGGAAGAGCGTCGTTTGTCGCTTCGGCCTACCCCGGGTGATCATCTCGGATAATGGAAGGCAATTTGCTGATAACCCTTTCAAGACGTGGTGTCAAAACCTGGGAATTAAACAGCATTTCACTTCGGTAGGACACCCTCAAGCTAACGGACATGCCGAAAACTTCAACCGCACTCTCCGCCATGGCCTCAAAACCAGACTACACCGAGTTGGATCGTCATGGGTGGAAGAACTCCCCAGCGTCTTGTGGTCTTACAGGACCACCCCGAGGTCGGCAACCCAAGAGACCCCATTTTCTTTGACGTATGGGTCTGAAGCTGTGGTTCCAGCCGAGTTCATAACGCCGAACCCGCGGATGGCCGCATATGCTGCCGAAGTCAACGAGGAAGAACGGCGAGTTGACCTCGACCTTGCCGAGGAGAAACGTGATATGGCCGCGGCCAAAGTTGCTATCTATAAGAATATCCTAACTGGTTACTATAATGCTCGGGTCAAACACTTACGTTTCAACCCGGGAGACCTTGTGCTCCGGAAGAACTCGGTCAGCCGAGCTGAAACTCAGGGCAAACTGACTCCTAAGTGGGAGGGACCCTACCGCGTTGTCGAGTCCAGCGAAAATGGATACTGTAAATTGGCATACCGAGATGGGTCTCGGGTGCCCCGAACTTGGCACGCCGAAAATCTTAAGATGTATTACCCTTGAGGGGTACGTGCTTTTAATTCTACGTTTTGAGTTATTTCTCACTTCTTCTCATTTCATTACAAGTGAAAAATAAGGGGACAAAGCAGTAGTAAAGAAAAATAAAACCAAGCTGAAGTAAAAGGATTGCAAAAATATGAAATCGATTGAATTGAAGCAGACAAAAAGTAGAAGACCGAGGTCATGCCCACAAGTACAAAAAAGAGATGCTTCTAAAGCATTCCCTGTGAGGTCATCCGGGACCTCGGCCTACGAATACAAAAAAGGGATGCTTCTAAGCATTCCCTGCCCCGGAGCCTTGCTCCCCTATTGTTTCTCCACCCGCTTCGGCTCCACCTGCCTCGGCATCCTGCTGCCCACTAGCCCTGTCGCCGGACTGACTCCCTTCACTACCCTCGCCATCTAGTTCAAACTCCTGGAGCCATTTGTTGAACTCAGCTCGAACCTCGGCTAAGTCTCTCCCGGCCTGGATGCCCGCGGCCATACGGTCGCACAGCCCCTTGGCATCTTCATTGTAGTGAGAAGCGCTTTGAAGGGACTCCAGCTGCTCAGAAGAAATGAAAGGCATTGCATCATTGACAGCCGAAGTGTAGGCAAGCATAAAGGATGGGCGTGTGAGTTCGCCGAGGTCGCGAGTGAAGGACTCCGACTTCCGGAAGGCCTCCACAACAGTGACCCCGGCTTTGTCCATGGCCTCTTTGTTCGACTGCTCTTCCTGGGCCCTTCTCCCTTTCTCTTCATCAAGGGCAGTGATCAGGGAGTTGTTGGCGACTTCGGCCTTCTTCCTTCCCTTCTCGGCCTTGTCTCGCTCCAGCTCAGTGGCCCTTAGCTTCTCTTCCAGATCGGTGATCCTTTTCTGAAGCTCGGCGGGTGGCTCGTAAGTCTGTATGAAATGTCCATAACGTTGGAGCATCTCAGCAAAGAAAGCCGTGGTGGAGGCCCAGGAGACCGAGGCGCTCTGCATCAGCTCGACAGGAGTGAGCTTCCTCGCGTAGGTGTTGTCCCGAGGCAGCACGGAATGCACCAGGAGCTCATGCGCGACCAAAGGGTTTTTACAGCGGTCGTTGACATTGATCTCCCACTCCGGACACCAGTGCGCCCCGGAGTGCCTCTGGTCATCACCGGCCTCCTTCGAGGGTACGTGATGGAGGTTGAACAAAGATGACCCCGTGACAGGTTTCTCCGGAATCACGGTCACGCCTTGACCCCGAGGTGGATTGGCTATTGTCACACCTCGGATAGGAACCCCTATCGGGATGGCAGAGGCTCTGGACTTCCCAGGCGTAGCCGAGGTGTGTGAGCCTTCGCCTACGATCACCACGGCAGGCTCGCGGATGCTTGTCGCCGCGGTAGACTTCTGCGTCGCCATGGTGGTCTTCTTACTTGGCCTGGTAGAGGGCTCAGCAGCATCCTTGCGCTTCTTGGGTGCCCTCTTTGCTACCTCGACGTCTCCCGAGGTTATCAGGTCGGAAATCTTTGTCACTGCAACAAGTGAAAGAGAGTTGGTTAGAACTCAAGATGGATAAATAAAGAAGGGGACTGGAAAAGTACAAGGTCTCTTCAGCCTAGTAGAAATGAGGACGGGATGATCCGAGCTGATCAAGGCCCGGCTGAGGCCGCCTTTCACGAGTATCACTTCGGGAAAATCCCAGCAGTTAATTCTGAGGCCCGACCCCGTCAACTTTTGGAGGTTGCGCTCCTCTAACTTGCCCGAGGATGTCTCTTTAACCGGGGTGGGAGGCCTCCACTAGAACCCCCTGGGGAAGTCCTCGGCCGGGACTAAAAAGAAATTTCTTTTCCACTCCTTAATTGAGTTGGGAGCGTCCACTACTAATTTGGGAACTTTGTTCTCGATGTAGAACCAGCCCTTTTCACTCCCGCTGTTTTTGAGCGAGTAGCAACTGCGGAAGAGGTTGACAGTGGGCTCTATCTCTTGATGTCGGCAAAGCAGCTGGAAGTCGACGAGGACGCGAATGGCATTTGGGGCGAGCTGAGTGATTCTCACTCCCCAGTACCTCAGGCAGTCCCGGAGGAATCTTGTCGTGGGCACCCTGAGCCCGGTCTCCAGTTGTTTTACGTAGATTGCCACTCTCCCCTTCGGAGGCAGCGCGGCGGACTGGTGTGGCTCAGGTATATAAATGCTGTAGTCCTTCCTCCAGGGATACTTGCGGACCACCTCGGCGACGGAGTCGCACCCCATGATGCTTCTAAAGGCAGGCATCTGGCCGTAGTTAAGTGTCGACACGTTTGGAGAGGTGGATGGTTCTTGTACGCCTGCATCCCTAGGGACCTCATTCCCGAGGTCATCGTTGTACAGGACCTCGGGTTCGATTTCGATCTCTTCTTGCTGCTCCGCCTCGGCATTCTGCTGCCCTTGAGCTGCCCCGGCTTGGTGAGATGCCTCTACACCTCCTTCCCCGACGTCAGAAGCGGTTCTCTCCTCGGAGGGGTCAAGCCTCTCTGCCTCGGTGAAGTCAGGCCTCACCGTTTCCTTGTGAGTGCAGGCCGTTCTGGCCATTACTACGAAGAAGAAAGAAGTGGACTTACTTTGGAGAAGCTGTTGGAAAACTGCCGAGGTGAAGAAACGCAGGAACAGAGCTCTGAGGTGATGTACAATTTTTGGTGAAGAATGAAACGGTAAAAAGGGCCCCTATTTATAGGCAGCTGAGGGAAATCGAAGAGACGGCACCTTTGGGATTCCCTGGAGCACCCACTCTCTCTCCTCATTAATGAAGATACTGTTCCTCTGACGGTTGATTTTACGGATCCGATGTCAAAACTGACAGCCACTGTTTCGCCCTTCTTATTAGTCCCATCCATACAGATGACGTGTCCTTACTATTGCGTGTCCTACACGCTCATCAGCCTCGGGAAGGAACAGCCCTGGGAAACCGCGACCTCGCCCTTCTCGAAGCTTGGGGGGCTTGGTGAGGATGCTCATTTCGGTCTAGATAATCCGAGGCCTTGCACTCTGATATCTCCCGAGGTTCCGCCTCGGCAACTTGCTTATCAAGTACACCATTACTTGTGTACCACCTCGACTTAAATCCTCAGGTCATCAGCCGAGGTGATACCTGATTGACAGACGCCTACGAAAGATAGGAAATGACATCTGACGGACAGCTACTCTGACACACGCCGCCTGAAACTGGCGAGTGTCCCATCAACCCTTTTCGTAGAAAGCGGTCAAATCCACCAGATGCACTGACCATCTCAGATCTTTAGGGACCTGTGCTGTCAGTCCCTCTTCCCAATAAATCCCCTATAAATACCCAGTGTATCCATTAAGATGGGGATGATGACCAATTCTCTGGTAAAATCACACTGATACTCTCTTTTATTTAGCTATTCTCTCATCTCCGAACTGACTTGATCTTCGGAGTTCTACCGGGGGATTCAGCCCCTCTCGTGATCTAAGCAGGTGACCTCGTCCCAGTGGACCAACCAGAGTGACCAGAAGGTTCACTCCAGCGGTACCAGATTCACCTCTTCATACCCTCCCTTTGTCTTTTTACGGATCGTTGTCCCCCCAAATTTCCATCAATCCTTCCAATTATTGCTTTTAGGGAGGCGAAACTTTTCATTATTTTTTTTTTTACCGCTTTATCTTCTTAGAGAAATTACTACATGCAATTACTACTGAAGCAGTAAGCCTGAATCAACCAGCCCTACTGATATTATGACTTGACCATTTCTGGAAACTTAATCAATCACCATCTACTGCCATCATTTTATAAGGGGGATTTTGTGACTCGCTCTCCCTCCTGATTAGTGTGATTTTTGTTAGTATTTGATTGGTAAATGTCCACGGCACGCAACAAACCTTTGAACCTTGTTGCAGGAAAACTGGCAAAGCTGGAAATTTGCCAAAAATGCAAGTAATGTTTAATCTTTCGGGACTCAATTAATACTCGGTTTTTTTTTTCAACCGATAAAATGTACTAGTACTCATAAATTGCTGGTATCATCCGCCGAACACGAACAGTAGCGGTACAAGCCGACGTCTGTCGTCATATGCGCAGCCAGAAGTTGCTCGCACATGCACTTTTTTTTTTTGGGGCTGCTGCTGCTGAACCTCTGGAAACCTTGGGTGAATTGTGTGTTGCATTTACTTTGCAAATTGCATGGACGCCGTCTCCTCTCATGAATAAATTCATAAAAAACTAATAAAAAAAATGAGAACAACGGAGGGATGGTCATCGGGACCCACGCCACTCTGTTATGGTTTGTCATCAGACCGATAAGGTTGAGGGGTGCCTTCTTTTTGTACGACTAGTGGCAGTGGCGACTGAAGCAGCAGTTGGTCAAGTCAGTTTAGTTCCGCTACAGTAGGACAGTTCCGCAACTTGGCTTTGACTGTCCCTTTACCCACCTGTTCAGTTCCTTGTGGGCCCTTCACTTGCAACTTCTTAAATAATTATGAGTTAATCTTTCCTACACCGTCAGTGTAAACCTATTTTACACTGACGGCTCACCATATTGCGCCACCTCATTAATGAAAATTGGTAACCTGTTATAACTTGTAACCATTACCTATTATCAAATAAAAATAGGTTATTCACCTATTTTTCTGCCTCTTCCTTCTCTTTCTATTGTATTCTTGATTTGTAACCAAATTCCTCCGCTAATCAACTCAAAATTGGGATCACATGTTAGACTTCGTTAATCTCTCTCTCTCTCTCTCTCTCTCTTTTTTATATGTATGATGTCTTTTATAAACCTATTTTTACTTAATTTTTACAAAGTGTAAACCTTAACTCAATATTTGTTCAAGAATCGATTTTGTAGTATAAAAGAAAGATGAAATAAATATGTCAAAAAATAAGAAAAATTAACTAAGTTCCTCTTTATATTGCAAAATTATAGTGTAGGTCGATTCCAGCTATGCTAGTGGAAATTCTTATTAAATCTGTTTTGAATATAAATATAACAATATAATGACATTCTAGATAAATATAACAATATAATGACATTCTAGTTAAAACTAACATTCTGGTCAAGTCACTTAAAGTGGACAAATATTCTGGTCAAATATTTGAAGTGGACAAGTGAACATGTATCAATGAAAAGATAAATACATCAAACTATCACTCTACTTAAGTAATCTGAACTTGGACAAGCAAACTTGATAACAAACTATCATTCTAGTAAAGTAATCTAAACATCTAAACAGTACACGTGAATGAATGAAAAGATAATTCATCAAACTACCAGGCCCTAAACAAGAGCATTTATTGCTCTTAACAGTCCTCTCAATTCTTTACTTTGGGACACGTACTTCTATTGTGCCCCTTCTCTTTGCAACAAGAGCATTTATTAATTTTACGAGACTTTTCTAAACCACCCTTCATCCGTAAAGTGCGAGGACGCCCTTTTGATGCAACTGTCACGGGATTGAATAGAGTTATACTCTTCTGAGATGTTTGACCTTGAGTGAGATCATGAATTTCAGAATGTGAGTCAACTTGAGAAACAGATAAACTACTGTCTTGCTCATTTTCGTAGGGCAAATCATCAAGTTTGTCAGGTAATGCTTGCAACCCTTGAAGTGCAACTCTGCAATATTGAGTATGGTGTCAAATCAGGTTAAAAATTTCAATGTCATTTAAAAAAAAAAAAGTAGAGGTACTATACAAACCTGTAGTGTTTTGCAGATCTTGAAGCTTTCTCTGAAATGCCAAGTGAACGAACCATTATATCATTAAACCACATGCTTGAATTTCTTAGCAGCTCAGCTTGGTGAAGTTTTTCAGAAAAATCCCCCTCATCTCGTCCACAAATAGCACTCATTGTCCAACGATCCAACAAATAATGCATTGGAAGTGAATGAATTTGTTTCTTTATAAACACCATCAGCGCATGTTTACAAAGAATCCCCACAAATTCAAACTTGTGACAAGAGCACTCAACTTTTTGTTCAACAATATTTAGAATTACAATATATGAGGGAAATTCCTTTTGACGCTCATGTACCCTATATTTGTAAACTCCATCTTTCATAGTTATTTTCTCAGAAACATATTTCTGGGATTCCAGTAATTCATCTTAAAACATTTTGAAAATTTTTCGTGTATACACTTTGGCTGCTTCAGCTTCCATAGGGTACAGAGTTTTCAAAATTGGTTTCGTATTCTTTGCCTTAAAATTTTTTTCTTTTTCTTTATCATACCTTGCCTCAATAGCCCTATCATATTGAGTCACAAATTTACTCATAGCTGTGCTAGAATTCAGATAGTCTTTGAAAAACTTATTCATACTCTTACTTCTTTGGGTAGTTGACATACCTGGACAAAACAGTAGCAATTACACAAAAGTAAATAATTATATAATAAAAAAAATTAATTATCACTATCCTAAGATTTAAAGTCTAAGTCAAATTTTATTTTTTTAACCAAGAAAGAATAAGGTACATACCTGCGCAAAAACTAGCACGCACAAAAGCAGGAACCCATCTTTCACGAATTGAATATACCTTTTGTATCCATGTATTATTTTGCAACTTGTACTTCTCAATTAACTCAGTCCAAGCCATTTCAAACTCTTCTGGAGTGATAGTGTCATGAATGCATTTTGAGAAATGATACTTGAAATCATTGTTTTGGTGATAAATATGGCTAAGTGTCTCTGGAAATTTTTTCTCAATATGCCACATACAAAAATGATGTGTACTATGAGGTAAAACTCTAGCAACAGCATTTGTTATCGCAGTGTCTTGGTCTGTAATGACAGTTTTAGGAGGGCACCCAAGCATTGCTTCTAACCAAGTTTGCAACAACCAAACAAACGATTCTTCGGTTTCATCCCAAAGCAGAGCACCTCCAAACAAAATTGACTGGTAATGATGATTAACTCCAGTTAATGGAACAAAAGGCATTTTATATTTATTTGTCAGGTATGTAGGGTCAAATGTAACCACATCACCAAAGTGTTTATATAATGACCTTGACTTAGTATCAGCCCAAAAACAATTAGCAAGGCGACCCTCTATATCTACTTGAATGGCATAAAAGAAACCAGGATTCTCAGATTGTTGCTTTTGAAAATATTGCAGCATTAATTGTGCATCTCCTTTTTCTAGTTCCTTGTGTCTTTTTGTACTCAAATAGTTACAAACATCATGATCAGTGACATTCAAGTTTCCAATTCCCCCAACTTGAGTTGCTAAAACAGAGACAATCTTGCTTGGGCGAACACCAGATTGGTCTAGCATATCAATCAAATTCTTTTGGGCCACACTTTTTTTCCTTTTTGAACGTAAAAATTTTTTGCTATAAGGAGAGGCAAGTACATGATTATGTTCTAAAACAAGTCTAGCAATAATCCACTTACCCTCTTCCTTTTGGGATACATACACCAATGCTTTGCATCCTTGTCTTGTTTTATCCTGTGGCATATCAGCTTTAGAATCTTTTTTGGAGCGAAATCCTTCTTTGGAACAAACAAATTCTTGTCCAATTATCGATTTATCGCTCCTTGATTTCGTGATACGATTTCTTCGCACACTAAAACCTTTATTGTGTGCATAGTTAGAGTAACACTTAAAGGCATCACCCAATGATTCAAATTCCATTCCAACATATAAGTTCACATCTTTTCTAGGTTCAATCTGTTCATTAGTAGAATCTTTAGGCATAGATCCATGTGCAGCGTCATGGTCAAATTGATCTTGTTCCATAGGACATTCAATACCAAGTTCACGTTCCATACGACATTCAGTACCCATTGTTTTTCCGAAAGATGCAACCACAATACCAAACTAGAGACACAAGTTTCACACAATTGTCAATAAACATGACAATAAAAACTACCACTCTTGAAATATTCAAAACAGATTTTGCAATATAAAGAGGAACTTAGTTAATTTTTCTTATTTTTTGATATATTTATTTCATCTTTCTTTTATACTACAAAATCGATTCTTGAACAAATATTGAATTAGGGTTTACACTTTGTAAAAATTAAGTAAAAGTGGATTTATAAAAGACATCATACATATAAAGAGAGAGAGAGAGAGAGAGATTAAAGAAGTCTAACCTGTGATCCCAATTTTGAGTTGATCAGCGGAGGAATTTGGTTGCAAATCGAGAATACAATAGAAAGAGAAGGAAGAGGCAGAAAAAGAGGTGAATAACCTATTTTTATTTGATAATAGGTAATGGTTACAGGTTATAACAGGTTGCCAATTTTTAGTAATGAGGTGGCGCAATATGGTGAGTCGTCAGTGTAAAATAGGTTTACACTGACGGTGTAGGAAAGATTAACTCAATAATTATTTACCATCCTAATCTCTCAAGTCTCATCCCATTATATACCACCACCGGCGGCGGCTAATGTTATTAAATTTGCCAAACTATTACATCAGAGGTCAACTGGTAGAATCGGTTGAACCGTTTTTTAAAATTTGTTGACATCAATATGATGTTATAATTATTTATATTTTTATAAGTTTCAAAAATATTGAAATTAAGTTCTTTAGTATATTTGGTCAATTATAAAAAAATGTTTCAAAAATATTAGACTAGCAATTAAATATACACCTAATGATTGTATATAAAAATGTAAATTCAAGACTAAAATATGTCCATTCACCAAAACTGCTTGAAAAACTAAATTAAAATAAATTAATGCAAGTTAAAATCACTAATTCTAAATTAATAAGATCATAGGAACGAAAACATATTGATTTAAAGATCATTTATAAAAGCGAGTGATTTTGATACTTACACTAAGTGAGTGACATTTTCTTATTCCTATTAATAAATGAATGTGTTACAATTTAGATAATTCAAATTATGTTTGAAAGAGAGAGAAAGAAAAATTTGAGAATAAGATCAATCAGTCGAACTGAAATCACTAATTTAACCAAATTTTGACTGTTTTAACTGATTTTTAACCAAAACATTTTTTTTTCTCCAAATCAACTTGAAAAGAAAGCCAATTCACAATCAGACCGATATCGAAGCAACCGATCTGATTCGAGTCTAACAACACTGGCAGCAGGCAGGCGCAAAAAGACTCTTGAAGATGTAAATATGCCACTACTTGATGCACGTAAAGCAAGAAAAAGATATTTTAAATTGACATAAATGTTTCTTGAAGAACGTTGTGGCATTCAAGAAATTAGACGACAGCTCAATGTGAGTAAGATAATACTTGTAACGACGAAATTTCGATCTCCTCTACCCACTTACAGAGCCAGAAGAAAGTTTTAAATTCCTTTTCCTTTTTGGTGACCAGTAGGTTGGAATTTTACTTCCTCGGCTACGAATTTGCATTTCAAAGCAGTAGCCGCGGATCTTCTCTCATTTCAATTTTTTTTTTTTTTTTTTTTGCAATGCTGAATGCTTGAAAATAGAAATTGAAGGCCACCCCTACCATGACATCGGAATCCTAGACACCGCCGCACCCGACGCCCGCTCTGTGAAACTCTTCAACGCCACAAACCTGAACTGAATCACGGGGGATTGATCGAAAGAATACTGAAAAATGGGGAGGATCACCGATTTTTCACAGGTTTTCCAATGAAAAAAGCCAATGCCCGTGTGGCCTACATAGGCAGTGAAGTGACTCATCTGCCGCCTCGTTATGAAGGAATACAAATACCAGCTAAGTACTACCCATCCGGAATTAGAGCATTATTACAAGGCTACAACTTTCTTGTCCCACCATCACCGGATGAAAACTGAAACACTTATTGAGTCCTGCCTCAGCTCTCGAGTGTGGGATGAAACTTTCGAATTTCCACACCTCTCCTGCTATTAAATGCCTATAATCTTACGCTCCTAGGCCAATATTCTGTGTGTCTTTTTCGATCGTGAGCCAACAAAAAGGCTCTTCCATTCATGTGGTCATAAATCCAGCTGTAAAAATCATGCACAAACTTTGAACCAAATCCAGCATTAGGTGAAATTATCGTCAACATCTAGAAGAAATTACTAGGATACTTATTGAAGGAGACGTCATCACCAAAACAAACTTTCTGCTTCCTGCCGTTTCTCCTACTGCCTCCAATACTTCCCCGCGTTCTTGCCCCGGTTCCTCTTCCCATCCTGGTTTCTCCCTGATGTTCCACCTGTCTTTAGACATCGTTAATTTAGCTAGAAGATGTCAGATTTGCAATAGGAAACGGATACTCAGGAAAGACTAGTTGAGACGCAGATAAAAACAACATACCCCTATACAAAATCCATTGAACTGAGTACCCTCCACCTGAGAACTACTTGGGCTCATTTCTGAGGAATTTCTCTTGTTTTTAGCATTGTAAGTCCCACTGCACGATGCAAATGGTGGTTTAGGCGTCGTACTTTGCGAAGAACAGGAAGCAAATGCCTCGACATCACTTTGGAACATCTCCTCAAACAGCTCTTGCAATTCCTCAAAGCTCTCTTCCTGATTTTCCTGTCAATTCAAGCACTACATTTGAACACCGTACAACTCCTTAGTAAAACCTTGACAAGATGATAAACTTTGTATGAATCCTCAAACCAAACATCGGATCCGCCAACCAGCAGGCTTTCATGAGATAAACTTGACAACGGATAACCATTAAACGCGGCACTTTGTTGGTAACTATCCAGCCAGACAAAAAAAGTTTGTCCCGCCTTGTGTAACTTGCTGTTTGTATGGTTTAAGAAGAGAAAAAGAGACCCAACAAAGAAAACTGAAGTTCAAATCCCTAGATCCATCCAATCCCCTTCCCCCCCAGACAACAATGGAAAACAAGAATCTTCAATTCAAGCTACACCACGAATACATATACATAAAATAGAATAAAAACTACTACAAGGGAACAGCAACTCACCTTGGACTTGTTTTGGCTCATCATGGCCGCCATTTCGTTGAGAAAGTCTCCCATTCCCTGCATTGCATTATTGGAAAATATATGAACTTCAGCCACAAAAGAAAGACCAATATGTAATTGCCAAACACAATTGCACAGTTTCCATGGAACCGTTAAATAAGTTCAGCAGATTCATTTGAAAAAACAACTCAAGATTTGGTGTTCCTTTCAAAAAAAAGGAGGAAGAAGATTTCTTGACCATGAAAATCCATAATATCATTTAGGTATCCCAATTGGAGTACTTATTCAAGACAATCAATTATTCTTTAAATTGAACACCCTGAACCCACTCAAAATTTCCTTGGTAGACAAATCTGCTATCGTATCGAGGACAATAAAATGATGAATTGGGATTATTAGTTTTGTCATCCGCATTGAAGCGTCTACACAACTTTTGTGGAGCTTATTGAAGGAGCGTGTGTACACGTGCCAAAGAGATTATTACTACTACTACAGAATGCAGTAGCAGTTACTAATAAATATATAAAAGAAAAGGCACTGCTAAATGCGGATGGAGTACAATAAATACAAAGAGGAAAAATGTAAAGAAAGAAAGAAAGGGGGGACGTACATTTTCGTCGTCCTCATCGTCACAGTCGTAAACTCCTACGTCGTACAGAAACCTTTTGTTGGCGTCCGAAAGTACTGTCAGGTGTCAACCCAAGAATCTCGTGAGTCCAGCATTTATAACTAAGAATTATAGGACTACTGACCTTAGCATTATGATTTATGACTACTAACAACACCGATTATATGTGTTGATAAATAAACAAATATGACAGCTGAATATACCATTGAACAAACAAATACTAGTAGTAAAATTTGAACTACAAATTTTAGGGGAAAAAAAAAAAGAAAAGAAAAGAGAGAGCGATAGCGTCCTACCAGAATAGGCTTCTTGAATTGCCTGAAATTTCTTCTTGGCCTCCTCCACGCGCTTCGGATTCCCGGATGTCGAGCAACGATCTGGATGCCATTTCTATATCAAAAACCAGATTCCCCATTTCAGGAAAAGGAAAAAATTCAGCCCAAAATTTATTCTGGTCAAGACATTTGAAGCAGAACAATCATCATCTTCAATGCTTTCGCACCATCCGCATAAGCCTAACAATTTTTTGAAAAGTCCAAAAATTTTCTAACTTTGCGCTCGGATACCACTCATCACCCAATTCAGTTTTGGAAAAAATACTCGAAGATCAAAATACTAGCTCCTTCGCCCTCGCCACCCCACACCACCTAAAGAATAAAATAAAACAAAGATGCCTTCTTTACACGCCTATGGCATTGATCGACAATCGACAATCTGTTTATCGTAATTTATTTCTGATTTGGTTATTTAAATTCACAGAATTAAGAGGTTCAAATGCTGACCAGTGCGAGTTTCTTGTAAGCATTCTTGAGCTCTGCAGCACTGCATTCCTTCTTCAGCCCCAAAACAGCATAAAAATCACTTCTTTTATCATCTGCTGCAGCCATTTCCGGACACCCAAACAAAAGCAAAAACTGAGACAAAAGAGACCTGCCCCCAACCCCCCACAAGCCACAATCCCTCCTCTGCTGTTTCTTGTCGACAAATTTTCTGGGCAAATGTATGACCCTTAAAACCCAGCGTAAAGATTAGAATATCTTTTCACGTAATTATGGGTTGTTTGGGCTTTTTTTTGAATGTAACAGGGAGCCATAGCATTGTTGAGAGAGAGAGAGAAAGAGAGAAGAGGAGAACAGAGTCTTGGTTGATTTGGGGCGGCGGTGGGGGGCGAGATGAACTGTGCAATACAAATGTCTCTTGAGTCAGTCAGGCAGCCTATTCCTTCACGCTAAGGCAAACGAAGACTCCAGAAAAGGGTTTATTTATATGGAGTTAGGCTGCTAGGTGGGGAGATTAAAAAACCTTAAAAGCTTTAACAAAGAACAAGGAAAAAAAGGCAAGGTAAGGAATTGTGTAACATACTTGTTTGTTCGTGTGACCTGGATGAGGATGGTCTCGGTTGAACGGCTATGATTTGATTAGGAGGACAGATATTTTTATCGTACTCTGCCTCCAGAAAGTTCTGTATTAACTGTTTTCATAATGTTGTTTTTTGTTTTGATGGCTACTGATATACTACTGCTAAAGCTACTAGTGAGGGGTGACAAGTGAGTGGGGAGGAGGAGGACGATAAATTAAAGGATGCAAACGATGATAGCCCAAAGGCCCTTTTGAGTTTTCATCCGACATGTTGCAGGATATTTGGGTGGGGGCTGTTTTACGTTAAACACGAAAAGGCAGTAGGCCCCACAAACCCCAAAATGACATTTATTATTATTATGACCCCCACCCCTCAATATTAAAGCCCTTTGCAAGCCCACTCAAATCCCTGTTTGGAAGCCAGGTTTTTGGACAAGTTTTTTACCTATTAGTTTTTTAATAACTTTTGCTACATGAACCCCACCTACACACTTAAAATATCCAAAACATAAAAAAAAAAAAAAATTCCCTTTCCCTTCTCTTCTTCTTCTTCCTCCCCCACCCCAACCCACCACTACCTTCGTCGCCGGCCACCACCTCCGCCGTCGGATCTGGCACCGATCACCTCTTCCGGTGCCGGTCTTCTTTTTTTTTTTGCTCTTTTTCCCTCTCCCCCTCTTCCTCCCCTGCCATCCTCCCCTCTATCTTTTTTTTTCTCTCTGCGTCTGCCCCACTCCTCCCCCACCACCCTTCCCCTTCCCCTCTGGCCGATCTGGTCGCTAGACCAGATCGCACAGGGGAGGGTGAGCGTGGCGGGGGAAGGGGAGGAGGGGGAAAAGGAAAATTGCCCCAAAAAAAAAAATTCATTTCGTTGCTTCATCTGCCGGCAAGAGCAAGGAAAAGAGACGGGAGAAGAGAGAGAGAGGGAAAATGTGAAAAAAAGAAAGGGGCAGAGGGAAGGTGAGAAGCGAGAAGAGGAACAGGGGAAGGGGAAGGGGCAGAGAGGGTGGCGGGGGAGAGGGGAGGAAAGGGATGGTGGGCATAGGGAGGTGGCGGCCCAAGGGGGGTGGCGGGCAGAGGGGGAAGGAACGGGGAAGGGAGTGGGAGGAGGGTGGCAGGGGAGAGGGGAGGAAAGGGGTGGCGGGGGAGGGAGAGGGAGGGGGGAGAGGAGAAGAGAAAAAAAAAGAGAGGTGGTGTTGGCGGAGGTGCTGGAGGTGGGAGGCAGAGGTAACAGGGAAGGGGGAGGGGGAAGGAAGAAAAATAAGAAGAAGAGAGGCAAGAAAAGAGAAAGAGAAAAAGAAAGAAAACAAAAAGGAAAAAAAAAATTTTCACCTTACAAAAACTTCTACAAAATTTTTCACATTACAAAAACTTTTATAAAAAAGTTTTTCACCTTACAAAAATTTTTCAGAAACTTCTACGGTGCACTACAGTAAAGTTTTAGATAAACTTCCAAAAAACTCAGGTTCCAAACAGGCCCCCAATTTGCAGAAGTACTTCCTTGTTTGATCAAGTAAGTGAGTAAGTGCACCTATCAGGCTGTAAACCAGGCAGCAATAATTCTGGAATAGGTTGCAATTCCCTGTATGCTCGAGTACTGTTCACGTGAGTCATTACATTGCATGTTTGATTGAATGTGTTTTCGTTTCATTAATCAACTTTGAATCATTTGAGATGGTTATTTGTCACTTACCATCTACGCAAAACTCCCATGCGCTTCTTCGTCCACTAATCATATATAATTATCTCGAAGCTTCATTGACAGCATTGAATAAAATATACTAATATGCATGTATTAACCTATTGATTGATGACAATCTGCATGTTTACGTATGTTCTCAGTTGCTGCTAGCCTTTTATATATATATATATATATATGGATAAGAAAACAAACAAGAAATCTTTCTTCGTCATATCATAAAACATTTGTTATATAACCTCAAAAACGACCAAGAAAAAGCATCACATGACCAGTTGAGGTAGTGGGGGCATGGCAGGGGATCCGACACGAAAGATAATAATACCAGGATTAGTCAGTGGCGACGATCAACCGCCAAGATTGATGGGTGCTGACAACGTTGTTAAAGATGATATGATATGATTAGGTGCACGAAATATCAGAGATGAAAATGTGGTTGGTTCAAGCGTAAGTTCATGAACTAAAAAAGTTTTTTTTTTTTTCTTCTTTTTCCTAAAAAGGCGGAAGTTCATGATGGGCAGAGAACCTCTAAATGTGTGCATGCTTTTTTTTTTTTTTTTTTAAATAAAAATAAAAATAAAAGAAAGTGAAACAAAAAAGGAAAAAAATGACGAATAAGCCAACAGGTTAAACGCCAAGAGTACCTCTAACTGTGTGCGTGTTTTTAGAAATGAGCAACGCGCAAGTGGAGATATATAATATATATATATATATTTAAAAAAAAATGAGAGAGGGAACAAAGTAGTTTGATTAAAAAATATGCTAACAAAAAGTAGTCATGACTCACAGCTGCTGCTCGATCGAAGTCACCTGCTGAACAGACAAAAGCTTATAGCCGACGACTACGCCAATGTGGTCTTAAATTAATTCTACGAAGACGACAAAAAAACCTGCCTGGTGGAGAATGCGCTAATTGCAGAAAAAATAAATATGTAAAAAAGGAAAAAAAAAAGAAAGAAAGAAAGGCGAGTGGTGGACGAGCAGCTGATGGAAAGAAAATGCTAATTAAGTAGGGGAATGGCCATGCATGATGCAACTGGGCAAGGATTCATCTCTTCTGATGATGAGATCCTCCCAATCCCCAATTTTCGTATTGTACCTACCGTGCGTTGTCCCCTTCATCCAACTTGCTCATTTTGTTCCTCCATTTTCGAGCAGGAAGTGGATGCAACTATCCAATTAGTAAAAAGAGTTAAGGAAAACAAATAATTTTTTTTTTTTTTTTAAAAAAAGGGGAAAAAGAAGAAACAGATTGAATTGAACCGGGACGGCGACAATAATGAATGGCCCTGTCCTTGCTTAGTTGCTTAAGTTGGATTTGAGAACCCGTGGTGGGGACCGGGCGGGGGGCAGCATTTTGCACGTACCAAAAATTAGATTCAGCCTAGAATGAAAAAGGCTAAGGACTTTTTCTGGTTGTTTGGTTGGCTGATCCCTGCTGTTCCGTCGATCCATGACAGCTGAGCGGAGAGCCCTCAAGGGGGACCGACACATAGTGTTGTTTAAGATGAGAAATGCCCACGTGATTTTCAGCCCAAAAGTGTTGGAAACTGCTGGATTCTCACGTGTCCGATGCCTTTTCTTTGGATGAAATCAATCAATGTAGCCAAAGATATTTTTTCTCAGTTGTCAAATATGCTCCGCTACAGCCACAAACAAAACGTCCACTCTCCTTAACGCATCAAAATCAATATTGATCTTCCACTGCTGCTGCTGCTACTACTACAAGTGTGTACCCATTGATTGATCATATGCTCACGCAACAACAGAACAGTGAAACTGAAAAAAGATCTTCATCTGACGAAGAGTCACCAAAAGAGCAGAGATACTCCACAATTGATCAGCATCATTCCAGCGAGAGAGTATCCTGCAGAACCAATGAAACAAAAACAAAAAAAAAATCCTTCAGCAAATGCAGCCTAAATGTTACAACGTTGCACCCTACCTAATGTACTCAAAGTCGCTCGGATTCGATTCTAATGTTCGCAGCATTTGTCATTGCAATCGCTCGCTCCTATCTGCTGCTGCTCAAGAAGTCCTGTTCTGGACTTAAATTGTTTCAAGTAGGGTAACTCTTAACGATGAAAACCCCTTTACAGACTTGATTTGCAAATAATAACGAACCATTCACGTAGAGTAGCAACTCAGAAGATAGTGCGGCCACAAGACATGATGACATCTTTTATTGTTTCTGTGTGTATCATTCCCATCACTAGTATTCATCAAAGCTATGACAAAAGAAAGGAAAAAAGAAGAAGAAGAAGCTCTGCGACAAAATTTGTTGTGAATGGTGAGCAGAATACTAAGCTGTGTTTTGTTAAAAGACAAACAAGATCATCCATATACACGAGTCTCATATTTAGTGCCACAAACATTCTTCATAGGGAATCACTGCGTTCTAAAGGCTTTGATCCAATCGATTTCCACTCGAAAATCACCTGGACCAGTCCTAGCACCTGGAACTCCACCTTCTGCGTTAACAGAAAACGACATGCCAACAACTCGAGAAGGATTCATCTCCAAATTTGCGTCAATAACATTCCCTCTCCACGTTGGCAAATACCGAGCAATGGGTATCTGTAAAGCACAACGTAACCCAAATTCAGCAACTAAGAAGTAAACCATATTCAAGGAAATATATTTATTCAGTTAATGTGGTCCTGATTTCTTAATGCAAGAAGGAAAAGAGCCGAAGGACACTTACCTTAGCTATATACCAGTTGTCTTTAGGCACAAAGACAAATGCTTGCCACGAGTTATCTTCATGTTGTGCTGGAGAATTCACCCAATTCTCCGTATAAATCTGCACTTACATTGAAATAAGGCTCAGCAATCTCTTTCCAACCTCATAGTCAATTAAGGGATGGTAATCACCTCCCTATTGCTTCTATGCACCCATTTTGATTGGTTTATGCATGCACAGTTCCCCACAGAAATGAATACCACAACCGGCCCAGCATACAAAACGAATGCCACTAAAGATAATTGCAAGTCAGAAATGAAGTGTGGAACTCACAGTAGAAATATAGCATCTCCCATCTCCTTTAAGTTTTAGAGCTATTGTGTCATATGATTCCAAGTCAATAAAGCCATCAAACTGGGAAAGGAGAGAGCGAAAAATAATTACACAAGCAAAGCCATGGAATATGAATAAAATTTGGAAAAGATGCATGTGGATTACACTCATTGCAGTCTTATTAATCTATGTTTCTGGATGCCTAAGCATGTTGGGATAGCCGTTACCTTTCTAGAACGCATGCCACAGAAGCCACTTCGACTGATGTTCCACCTTGAACCCTCAGAAAGATCAGAAGAAAGGTTCCCAGAAAATATTCCTACACAAAATAAAGGCATAAATTAAGAAACCAAAATATATACTTATAATGCAGACTCGTAATAGCCGATGAGATGTTGTATCACTAGCCTCATTTTCTGAATGCTTAATGAACTAGATTTTCAATTTTCAGTAGCTCAACAAGACATTTAACACATTTAATGTAAACCACAGGAAGTTTTTAATTTAGCTGATGAGGCCTTATATTAGTCATTACTTAATTACCCTACAATGAAAGTATCTAAGTACAACAATGTGTACAAAATGGGCAACTGAAGGAAAAGCAAATTCAAGCTGCAGTGTGGCAAGAGGCTGTAAAATTTTACAGACCGGTAGTAACACTTGATGCATTTCCAACATTTTTGATTTCTAGAGATGCTGTAGACAGACCTGGCACATTATAAACAACAAATACATGAGTTCCCTGACAAATTCCACAAGTACAGCATGTAACAAAGCAAACTGTCTTCATTAAGCAAAAAAATTGACAAATGGGAAAAACTGGTAAATTCAGTAAAATATCATGCTTCAACTCTGAGAAACATTAGTGCACTTTCTTCTTTCACGATGTTCTAGAGATCTATGTAGCCCCATGTATGTATCACAGATTTTTTTTAGAACAAAGTACATGAAATATGAACCCAAAAGAGCAGTTAGATTAACTGACAAAAACAAGAACCATAAAGAATCTTGTATAAGAAAATTCTGGCACTCACACCTATAACTGTCAATACACACCTCCATACTCGGAATCGGAATAGAGATGCCACTTTTTAAGCTCATCCTTTGAATTAAAGCTAAATATGTATTTTTCACTTGGTGGAATCCAGTCATCGACGTTCCAAGTTAGAGCTGCAAGATGCGAACAGGGCAAATAAGTGAACCAGATAGAGAACATGAAGAGATATTCAAATGAACCATGTAAAAAACATGATTTACTCCAAGCAAATACATAACCATATAATGATAAAACCCGTGATCAGTTATATCATAGTGAAAGCTAAAGCAAAAAGACAACCATGATGGCAGAAATAAGCGGAGAGAGTCTCTCGGGAGGAGCATACAAGAATACTAAGGCATCACTTTGCAAAGAGAAATGCAGCGACGACCTATGAGCGGAACAAGGTCATACACAGACATGCTTAAACTCATGAATCATTGACAAAAACTTAAAAGTGGAAGCTCCAAATTATTCTGGCATCCAACAACATACTTAACCTTTTAATCAGTAAGATTAATAGAATGACCAACTGGCCTTGAGACGTCAAAGTACTGGACAAACATACCCGAGTTGAAGATCTGAATGGAACGCACATGCAACATATCTTAGATATACTTACCAGCAGCAATTAAAAATCACATGGACTGTCAGTCTGACGGAGGACGAATAGGAAAACAGATAAGAAACTACCTGAATACAACAAACTATGTGGTAGCACTGAAGATGCCTCATGATGCATAGTATTCATGGTAACTAACAACAGACATGTGAAAGCAATTGCTCTCTAAAAGAGCAAACAAAGAGGAATTTTTGTACTTAGATATTGACACCACAATCCGAACAGTAGTTGAAAGTTATCTCGTACCTTTTTTAGTAGCATTAACAGAAGCCTGCCATAATCCACGGAACCTTGACATCTCTCTACTGGTCCTTCAAGATGCCCTATGACATGAAGATAAAAAAAAAAAAAAAAAAGTTTCATATTTCCAGGTGCAGACACCAAAAGAGAAAGCCAGATAACAGAAAGAATAGAAGCATCATAAAAGAAGAGATAGTTTAGATTATGAAGGTTGGACAAATGAAGCACACAAGTGGTAGATTATCCTGAGAAGCAATTGAACTAGGTCTATCATACTTCCATCATAACAATACCTTTAATATAAAATGAGAATAAAACTGAAGAGGAAGTTGAGAATATATGCATTTGTTGTTAAGAACGGATAGCAGTTTTGACAAAAAAGAATTCTGAAAGAACGACATTGCACAAAGCATACATACACTAGGAAATAAATCGTTGCAGGAGAAAATGCACATAAGGTCCAATGATGTTTCATTTACCAAAAACTCTCTCACAGCTGTTTGTCAGGAGTAAATTTCCCATGGATAAGTGTTAATGATGAAATTTTTTTGCTAATACATCACTAACAAACTGGAAGAAATACATGCAAACTAGCCTCCAACTCTGGCTGATTGAAAACTTACAACTAATTATATGGCAGTATCAGCATTTATCTGTCTGATAAGTCAACTTTTAACATATGTTCGTGGGCTTGTAATTTGTTCGGGACAAAATAAAAAGAAAAATGAATTTGTGGACATGAAAGAAACTCTGATATCAGTTTGAGAGATGTATACATATTTCACCGCCCTTAATGCTAGTATAAAAATGCCAGCTTTATCAGCTGCATACGATAAGGAGTAAATTCCCTAAAAAGAACAACGTGAAAAAAGAACTCAAATGAGCAATGACAAACTGTATAGCCCATCATAGAAATAACAAAAAAGATACAATCTTTGAGCTTAATCAAAGAAAATCAAGGGATATTGGTAATGTTGCAGCCTTGAAAGCTACTAACTGAAAATGAGGGTAATAAGATAGCTTTTAGATCACTTGAACTCTCAAACATCAAAATACAGAGAAACCAAGACTTTTTAGATTCACAATAGAACTAAAAACTGTTATTTTGTGCGAAAGAATTGAGGAGACTGGACTACGTCAGCAGATGAACAGGCACCTCACCTTGAGTTAAAAAAAAAAAGCATCAATTTTTCTAATTTTTTTCAATCCAACATGAATTAGGAAACAGTGAGGGAAATTTGGAGAGCTGAGGGAAAAGAGGTAATACCTGTATTGGAGACGTCCAGGTGTTGGCATCGCCGTCAACCGGGCGGTGCTCTTAGCAGAAGCGGCGAAAAACTGAATAGTTAGGATTTCGTTACTGCCACACAGAAGGTGCGAGGAGGAGGAGGAGAGGGAGCAAAGGAAGGGAAGAGTGAACTATCAAATTTCAGAAAATTACAAAACTTACCCTCAACTTTTAATATTTTGCAAAACAACCTCAACTTGTAATCTGGATAGTGGATACGTGTATACTATATAAAATTTGAAATTTATTATTGAACCATCCCATGCAAGTCCGAAATGATTAATGGCTTTCTCTCCTATTGGTCATTAACCTATTGGATGCAGTCATGGAAATACTCAGATGCACCTGTTGATAAAAGGATCTCCCTCCCGACGGCTCTAGTCTTCTAGATGGAATATAAAGGCACAGATTGCCTCCAAATTTGAAACATGTTAAAATTTGTGATAGATTCAAAATGAATACAACAAAATCAAGATGAGACAATAATGACGGGATTAGAATATTGAAAGCATAGGCTGGTCATCTTTTGTGGCAAGGGCATGGAATATCTACCTCCTAATCCTAATCCTAATTCCTAACAGGAGGAAGCTAGCTTATAAGTAATATCTATGCCACGCTAGTAAATTAAAGATATAGCTAATCAACCTCAAACTCACTCTTAATAGGGCCGGGGGCATGTGTTTGTGAGTAAGATTAAGCGCTCCAGAGAATATTTGCTTAATTCAGATCAGACCTCAGAGAGACAGTTGCAGGCAGGAGGATATGATATGGGAGTTAAAGCTTGCATGTTATGCAGGATGATGAATAGTTTCGGAGCAAATATAAGACGGCTGAGAAGATTAAGATCACCACCTGCTCTAACGCCAAGAGGTTATATTAATTCCAGTTTCAGTGGGTATGAATGGTGAAGCGCAGCTTTTTCTTGGAGTTGTTGCGTAGATCAGCTGAGGAGTACGGATTCACTAGTCAAGGCGTTCTCAAGATCCCTTCTTGTGAAGCTAAAGCTTTCGCGGAACGGATGACTGTTACTCCTAAAAGAGCCAACAATCCAAAGGTGCTCAAGATTCCACCCGCAGCTAAACATTATTAGCATTATTGATCTGTGGCCAGTTAAGCTTTCCGGCGACTTTGGCAGTATATGCTTTTAGTAGTAGCAGTATATCTCCGCCGTGTTTTCAGATCAAGTTGCCTTTAAATTTGTGTAAATTTCATGCTCTGATGGATCTACCCGGTGGAATATTTCGTTTGAAAGCATCAAAGGAGTGTTGTAAAATTAGGCGCATGATGCAGCTCGGGCACCATATACATTGATCCAAATGGGTTTGTTGGATTCGTCCAAACTATCCACATGGCGCTTCTGCTTAATTATGATGATTATTTTTCTAAACTTTAGGGTGAGACGAACTTTAAAATAGAACACTTCAATTCCTAAAGCATAAACTATACCACATTTTAGTTCCTAAAATATAAAAATATCCATTTTAGTATTTAAAACATAAAATTTGTACCACTTTAATTAGTCTTTACAATATAAAATTTGTTCCACCTAAATGTAAAAAGTTGTCTCGCTTATGTCGATAATTCTAATTAGGCGAGACAAAAATTTTATATATTATGAATTTAATTAGTGCAAATTAAGTTTCAAGGTTCAAAGTAGACATTCGAGTATATGTGAAAAATGCAAAGTGAATTAACCAAAAAATAATAGGCAAATGATACTTACATTCTAAAAAAAAAAAAAGTTTCTAGCACTCCGCTCTTACCTATTATTATTGAAAATGACATAAATAC
Source organism: Coffea eugenioides (assembly GCF_003713205.1). NCBI lineage: Eukaryota > Viridiplantae > Streptophyta > Magnoliopsida > Gentianales > Rubiaceae > Coffea > Coffea eugenioides. The sequence continues at coordinate 734,212 of NC_040038.1, read as the reverse complement.
CTATGCATTACATTCTCTGACAAATTAAATGTCAAAATTGCCCTCGATGCATAATTTAATGATCATTTTGTATTATTTTTGTGGAGACTTACACTCTTGATGACAAAGTCTTAAATATTAGAAAAGAAAAAAGGAAAAGTATGAAATTGTTCAAAGTTATAGAAATTAACATAAAAAATAATGAACAAACTAAAAAAGCAATAAGCAACTCACAAAATCTGTATTTTAGTCGAGGATTACCAAACAGTTCATAATTGAACGGTCTTTTATTTCTTCCATCATTTTTTTTTTTTTTTGTCAAAATATTTCTTCCATCATTTGTTGTACAATAATTTAACATTAAGTTAAGAGTGAGGAGAACTAAGTGGATTAAAGAGACAAAATAGAGAGAGATAGTGATGAATTCATGAAGGGGCAAATTCGTCTCATAAAATATTTCATAAGTTATATTATTGTGTCATTCCATTAAGCAAAAAAGAACGGTGCGGTATCAGGAGTCAGCAGAGATTTTTTATTACAGTATTATTTTTAGCACAAATCATTCGATATATAAAAAAGGTTATTGATAGTCATTGCTTGGCTACCAAATTTTGAAACGTGGACGCACAAAGGTTGCTGATAGTGATGGCCCCAATCCAAGTGTCCCTCCGATGCCGATACTCTGCAATGAGTCGGGAGACTTCTAGACTTTTTCAATGCTGCCCTCTCGAACTTTCCTCCATTCCCCTTAATTACTCCTCCAAGCTCCAGACCAGCTACTCCTCCATGGTTCTAAAGCAACTTGACTTCGTGCAAATCAATTACACTTCTTAGAAGTAGCAGCATTCATTCATTCGGTTTCTGGGCAGCTTGGTTCTAAGGCATCACAGCACAACATGAGCACTGTGGTGGAAGCAATAAATCATCTTTTCAATTTCCCAGAAACCCTTGACAAATTCATGCTCAATTCGTCTTCCCGGGCAGGGGAAGGGGCTGGCAGTGTTGCCAATGACAGCAGGGGAGGAGTAGGTTCCCTCCCAGCAGTTGACATTCTTGATTCGCCCAAGGCTTACGTCTTCTACGTGGATGTTCCTGGCTTGTCCAAGTCTGACATTCAGGTAATAATACTACATCCCCAATTATGCCATTACTACTACTACTACTACTGTTTTCAGGCCAAAAAGAAAGCTACATACTAATGAAGTAGTATGCTGGCTGATAATGTATTTGTCTTTGGGAGCAGGTGACTTTGGAAGATGAGAACACATTGGTGATCCGGAGTAATGGGAAGAGGAAGCGTGAAGATGGCGAAGAGGAAGGCTGCAAGTACATAAGGTTGGAGAGGAGTGCACCCCCGAAGTTGTCGAGGAAGTTCAGATTACCCGACAATGCTAATGCGACTGCCATTTCTGCCAAATGTGAAAATGGGGTCTTGACCGTGACTGTGGAGAAGCTGCCTCCTCCGCCCAAGTCCAAGACCGTTCAAGTTGCTATTTCCTAGGCGGTGCCTGTGTCCACAGTAACATCAACTTGCTCCTAACGATGGCGATTTCTGAGTGTCTGGGCTGTACTCTTGCTCCTCCAATGAAGTTACGAGGCCCTTTTTTTTTTTTTTTTTTTTGGGGATTCGCTAGTTCGATGTACTGAATATAATAGCAAGCAGTAGTAAATTTGTCTTGAACGCTTTAAAAGTGCTTTGATTTATCTGGACCCTTTGGAAGAGGATTTAAGGGGCTTATACTTGCCTCGTTTCGTAAACTCTCTTACCTCGAGCTTATTTTATTTGATACCATTACCGTCTTTTGTACCAAAAATGAATGCTTTAGAAGTTTGCTCGGCATCTCATTTCTTGCCGACCCAATCAAAATTACCACTGGATTATGCATCTGTTTCTTTTCATTTCTCTAGTTGTGATATAGTACCACAATGGAAAATATACAACTCAGCAGGACGACTATTGCGGCTATAGCAAAATTTCAAGGGGACAAACCCCATTACACATGGCAATACGTAAGAAAGCTCAACGACAACATTTGCGAAGATCTGCAAAACATGTTAGAACGATCCCTCACTTGGACGTCCTCCTTTTCTTTTTGGTCCTTACAAAATTTCAAGGGGACAAACCCCATTACACATGGCAATACGTAAGAAAGCTCAACGACAACATTTGCGAAGATCTGCAAAACATGTTAGAACGATCCCTCACTTGGACGTCCTCCTTTTCTTTTTGGTCCTTACATGCTTCTTCTGATTGGGAACCTCTGTTTCTGGACTTCCGTCATTGATGATGAGATGCTCATATTCTTCCATGCTTGCAAAAGGCGATGCCAAAGCATTCCTACGTGATTTTGATTTTCCTTTCCTCCCCCTCTCGTCGAAGCTGTCCTCATCACTACTCCCATCATCTGCTTCTCCTAATCCTACATCAACACCATCATCATCTTCCCAGCCGCTGATCTCAGAACCCTCGAGTTCACCACCAGCAACATGAGAAGGGAGATCCGGCTCCTCATCACTTACCTGACCAATTAGCTCGTCATCATCTTCATTGGCTATGTTGTCCAAATCATCGTAATCATACTCTCCATCATTTTCCAAAGGAGGATTTGATGAATCCAACATGTTCTCAATCGCTTCATTGTCGCTTTCATCATCTTCACCATCAACGGCGTACAACTCTTCAGCAATTTCGTCCTCTGCTCCTTTCTTCTTCTTCTTCTTTTTTGGTTTATTGGAGGAATGCATCTTGTTGGTGTAGAACCTATGGAACACAAGATCCTCCGGAGGCACATCACTTTCTGCCAGTGAGAGAATTTCAGGTCCAATCAACAGGTTGTTCGTGTCAAGCTGCAGGACAAAGAATAACAGTGTTGGGCAGAAAAATCTCCACAATGCAGCATGCCATGCCTCCAGAGCAAAGACCAATTGAGCTAGTAATATAGAATTGACAACTGACCTTTTTGGTAGGTTCAATTTCGGAGGCACCGTGCCATGTGCTCTGTTTTGGTTTCTTTTCAATGAACTTGTCCAGAAAGGCGGTAAGTGAAAGATCATTAAGAGGGTTGCCATTGTAAACAATGTTGGCCCCAGAAAGAAGTGTGTTGGCCATGGTAGCAACAGATGGGTGCACGTGTGATGCCAATACTCTCAACTCCCACCAACTAGCACGATCTGCATTACTGTCAAGCCAAAAAGCAGATCATCATTGAAAAGCGATTATGAAAAGCGTATGCTGTTGTTCTGCACAATATAGCAAGTATAAATATAAATGGCCGAATTGGCATATTTTATGCCAGTTACATTTACTCAAGAAACAGAGAATCAAAATAGCTTCAAAATACAGCAGATCCAACTTAAACAGGAGGACATCCAAAGTTAAGCAACAAAACACGCTTTAAGTACCAGTATAAAGGTTCCCTGTGTCGTGGGCTGTAACCTCCAGGGGAAGTGGTCCTAATAGTTGTCACTTCAGACGCAAGCCCACTACCATCAGCCATTGGCTTGGAACCCTGAAGTTTACGTTGACCACCTTCCAGAAGTAGATCATTTGCATCATCTGAAGCCTTGCCTTCAGAATCAGAAGGTGCAGAGCCATCTTCACAGGGTAAGGCATCAGAATCCATGTCAATAGCAGCACCACCCTGAGCATTAGCTGATTCAACCATTTCATTTTGTTTTGGATTGGCTGCATATTCATCGTCCTCCAGCACGTCTTCAAAATGCTCAAAGTCCTCATCAATCAACTCATTCTGAAGCACTATATTCCTGCATGATAAAGTTATATCTTCAACTTTGGGAGCTATAAAGTGGAGTACTAAGAAGCATACAAAACTAGGTAAAAACAAGTAGAATATTTATTTTCTTTACAGAAGGCAGAAGAATATCGTGTATGTGTAGCCATACCAAAGGGGCGGTCTTGCTTTAAGAACTTCAGAGAGGAGGAAAAGACATCCACATGCATATTGAGGTGGCTGCTGAAGAGCAACCTGTAGAACGGTCACAGTATTAGTATATCCTCAATTATGAGTTGCAGAAGGCAGAGTAATCCAAATAGTTCTCAACTTAAGATTCCTCGAGGTCAAGGATTCCCTTGACAATTATTTACTTAACGAACTAAATTGAGTCAAAAACCACAAGCAAATAAAAAATCAACGCTATCACAAACCTGTAACAAACGCTTAGAGAAAGCAGCGACCCTCCTTAGATTGATGTCATTTTTCATCGCCCTTAGAAGTAGCCCAATAAACATTTCCTCCTGAAGATTAACACATTGAATACATATCATAGTCAAGAAGTGGTACAATTAGGACCCTCTCCAATAAATCTACACGAGTAAAGAAAGCATTCAAGAGCAAATGAGGAAATATTTTCAAAAAGCCACTTGATCATGCTGAAATTATGTTCCAGATAGAAGTGGAACTAGAAAACACAAAACTTGCAAGGCAAAGTGTCAAATAATAATCCAAAACAGGCTGATTTGCAAGCTTGCATTTCAATAGAAGATAAGACAGCAGCAGCAAGCCAACCAGAAGAAAAGACAACAAGAATTCAGTTTTTATGTCCAAGGGAAAAGTCCATTCATCAGATACAATATCTGATACTGGAGGGAAGAGGGAAACTATAAAAGACAGCAATAGTTTACATTTAGAAACAATGTCCAGTATAGTATTTGTGCTCAGGTACATGCAATCATACTCTACAAACAATTCATTGGCATGACCAGTTGGAATCAAATAACTGCTCCTAGGTGCCGCAACTACTAGTTCCTTTGCCCTGTACACAATGCATTCTCTTGGAAGCCTTTTGACAAAAATTCTCTATAGTCCTAATTATAAGCTCATAGAAATCCGTATCAATAATCAGACCACATGCATTAAGCAATTTTACTGTTCATCACAGAATGTGTGAGAGGGAAGACTATCAGTCCGAACAAGTCAGACATTTAGAACAATTAAACAAAACAGCATACCCATCATTTTGCTTTCTCATCTCACATCATTTCATGTCTAAATGGTTTAAACAATTGGAACATTGAGGAATTATAGTACACTTGACACACCACAAAAGCATCACTTCAGAAAGCGTTGAAACACGAACATAACAAATAAACTGGCAGAAACTTTCTAAGAACTACTACAACTCAACTCACCTTTGAAGAGTTCATGGCAGCTGGTAGCAAGAGTTTTGAATATAAGGCTCGGTAGAATCTATCACTAACAATTTGATTTCTGGTAGAGATCTTGTCAAGAAGCATTAATGCTTGAACTCCCACATTAAAGCTCCTAGAATGAACCTAAAAAGGGCAAACAAATTTTTGAAAGGAGGAACACCACATTATACTATCTGCATAAAATTTTCATTCTTTCTGGGCAATTAGGAACTAAGCTTACCAGCTGAAATAAGATTGGCGTCTGGGTTTCAATAATCTTGTCAGATTCATCGCTAGAAACAAAAGGAAACGCTCTATTCACACCCTGCAATGGAAGAAAGAGAACTTATACGAAGTGCCCAAAGTATCTTTCAACACCATATAAGGCGATAACCACAAGCAGCATGATGAACTGGTATAATAATTATCTGCAAGCACGCTGGTTCAGACAAATCCTGTACCACTTGATTAATCACACCCACATTTTAACACATAGGCATGTTTAATTTAGTGCCTGCTTCATCACCAATTCTCAATAACACTTTCCCAACTACTTCAATTCACTTTCAAGTTGGATCCTTTAGTCACAAAACACAGCACCAACTTGGAAGAATTAGTTCAAAAAAATTATATAGAGAAAAGTTGATTCTTCATAACAAACATATACTAAATAAAGTGTAGAATCTTTTTCTTCGTACTTGAGAAAGAGCAAAACATTAGTTAGGAGTAACCTACAAAACATTCACTGTCTTTGAACTAATCTAAGGCAACTTAGTTGAAGCAAGGTGTGTAGGGAGGGAAAAACAAGAAACAGTGCCAGAATTCTACATAAGATAATTACATGGTAAGTGCCAAAAATTAGAAGCATTTATAAAGAGTACGCCTAAATTTGTACAATAGCTTACCACAAATATTAGCATTTTCTTACTCTATGGCTTTCAAAAGATAAAAAGGCCTTGAAACTTCTAGCTGATACTACATGATCCCAGAAAAAAGTACAAATCCAACTTTAGCAGTTTCTTCTACTTATATGTTTGCAATCATCAAATAATAAAGAAGAGAAAGAAATTAATCTATACTAACTGTTAAAAGAGCTGTTAATAACCGGGAATCCATCTCAACATGAGATTCTGGCGGAGCGTTCTTTGGATTACATTTTGAACTAGAAATTTTTCTAGTTTTTTCTTTAGTGCATTTGTCCGTCCCATGCTCCCTATTGGCATCAGAAATCAATACCTGAAACAGAGACTTGCATATTAACTTGTTGCACAAGACTAACATGTCTTACATGTTAATTGACTACAACTTTGAAATCCTTAACTTCATAAAAGAAAACAAGCACAACACTTTTTTTCCATACCTTAAATAGTGCAAAATACACCTCGATCAAACGCTTTGCCACTTTCGGCACATCTCCCTTGTGACTTAAACGAATTTGGCTTAAGAAGTTAACCTGTACACGGACAGCATTAGATAAATGAAGTTCACTCAGAAACACAAATATAAACAAATGCAGCAGAGAAACACTATACTTGAACACTGAAGCTAAAACGTCTAGCATACTGAAATAAAACATCTAGGAATGGCATACTGAAAGTAGTGTATGATACACTCCTAAAGCACTAGTAACCTGAAATGTGAAAGCAAATAGCATAGATATTATACTGTGTACAAAAAAAGGGACTACTATTAAAGACTTTTGGTCAACTAACTGACAAACATTGGACATGAAACCATAAACTAAAGATATCAGCTAATGTATAATAAGAATAAAGGCCCAAGTATTATTGACATCAAATCAGTCAAGATTGAATAAATAAGCTGAAGCTATGAAAGTATAACTAAAATACACAAAAAAGAGATTATCTGAGACAAACTTATTATGTTACTCATGGCACAATATCCAATCCACGCATAACAGAAATCGTAGATTTGAATTTTCTCGCAAATCATGTAGATAAAATGAAGTATATGGGCAATTGTCTCGGTAAACATAAAGCAAACACCTCAAAAGAAATTAAAAGAATAAAGAGCATTTGGGACATACAGCATAAAATTTGGCTTGTAACCCAAGATGAGGCCGGAAAAGAAAATTGTCCACTTCATCAATAACCACAGCCTGTTACAATTGATAAGATGTTCATGAGTTTAGAATAGCAAATTAGAAAAGTCAAATAAACCAGTTTAATAAAAGCGTCAACATAGTACATCAAATCCCAAGACCAAAACTGAGGCAGTTAAATATATATATATTTTGCACATGGTTTGCTCAATTTTAGAACCCAGGATGTTATACAAGGGGGAGAGACAGACAATAGAAACATATATTAGAATAGCAAAACAGATGTTAAATTAAGAAAGAAGCTGAAAGTGTCAATACAATGATCACCTTCATGCTTGGATGGTCCGCTAAAAGCTTTGACAGATGAAAATCAGCATTGGATGCAGCTTTCTTTCCAGGATCACCCAGCTGAATTCAAGCCAAAAAACTAGAGAAAGTTATCTCAAGAGGGTATACACACTCTTGAAATGCTATGAACATGAGATAAGAGATGTTTATTTCAAGTGATTTTAAGGAGAAGAGAACTGTTTCATCACAGAAATTTTTTTGATTCTTTCCTTTTAAAAAAATTCCATGATCCGTCAAACAATCTTTTATAGGATTTAATGATTCATAAGAAGAGATTCATTTCTTTTATTACCTTATTTTACTTATTTTATTTGATTTAGTTCGGCCATTTTATTTAGTAAAATAAATAGAAAAGAATAATAGTTTGGGTCGTGTATATACGGCCAATCTACAGTAGGGCAGAAGGTTCCATCGAACAATTTTATATTTCAGTTCAGGGTTCCTCCTCCCTTTTTTGAAAAAGGGGGGATATGGGGAGAAATGACAAGAAGATATTGGAACATCAATTTAGAAGAGATGATGGAGGCAGGGGTTCATTTTGGCCATGGTACTAGGAAATGGAATCCTAAAATGGAAACTAATGCAGAAAGCAAACAAAGAAGACATACTTTATTCACTAATGCAGAAAGCAAACGACGCTCTTGCTCTGGTTTGCTCTTCAACAGAGTATAGATGGTCTGTCAAAATAGTAACACAATACGGACAGGTTAACCAAGTCTTGCATTATGTTTAGCATGAATGACTCAAAATCAGAACACAACACAATCAGCAACAAAATTGCCAGAGAAAACATTGCTGAAATTCCAAAATTTTACCTTAAATGTTTCTATAACACTAGCAACAACAGAACATTCTGTTAAAGACTGGAGCTCAAATAGATAACAATTACAAATATATGTGCAATAGAACATTGATAGCAGATATACTACAGAAACAAGCACCTTCAGCGCCTTGTCTTTAAGTATTGCTAAAACATCTCTTGATGCTTCTTCAATGGCAGAAACAAAGCGTTCATACCTGTAGTAACAATAGGATTTGTCTAATCAGCAAAAGTAAGTTCAGCAACTCCAATGGGATTAAGATTTAAAAGGGAAAAAAAAACAAATTTTAGTACTGAAGATGTATTAAAATGCTCTCTCTCAGAAACTACTTTAATTGGTCACTAATCGCCCCATGAATCAACCCACAAATTACTAATGAATAGTCAAGATTTCTGTAGAAGCATCACATATTTAACTCGCCAGTCCTCTTAAAGCAGAGAGTGAGCAATTCTATACAAAAAATTCTGAACATCTCATCTAATCTAATCATGTTTGACTACACCAAATGGCATATTGGCATACATCAGTAAAGTCAAATTTAGATTGGTTTGCCAATTATATAATGCAGCCTCTAGTTCAGTTCTGTTAATAATCTTATATCATCTATGTCGACCCATTACAGCTATCAGTTGAATCTTCAACAGAAAAGAAAGAGACAAAGTCACCAATTAAAAAATCATCTTTAGATTTAACTTATTATCCTGGATAATACAATGTAGACTATGCACAAAGACACAATAGCAAAATACCTTTCTTTTAGGCATTCCTCCCAATACCAAAAAAGTAGAAGAGAGTAGCCATCTTTAGTCTCAGGAAGAAGATTTAAAGGCCGCTGAAATAGTGTCTTTAGCTTACGATCTGGTAACAAGCTGGAAACATAAGTTTAGACATGGTTGAGTGTTATATAAACCCACTAGATTATCAAATTAATATTACACTGAACCGCAGTATGGCCATCCATACATGTGCAACCAATAATATAAATAAGCAAAACTAATAGATCATTATACATTTCCTTAGGCCTACTCTCTTTTCCATAGCTATATATGAATGACAAAAAAGAGACTAGAGGGCAAAGAGAAGGCAATGCTTCTTCACCAAATTAGATATAAAAGTATAATGAATGAAGCTTACCTAGAAACAAAAAGCTCTTTCAGTACTTCAAAAGCTGTCAAGGCATGGCGCTTTCCAATTTTTGAAGTCACCATTCCTGCATATGGTATTTGTTAGCTGTAAATCAAAACATAACAAACTTCAGATAAATGTAGGCATAACTACTATATAAATCATTCCCTTGAAACAATTTAAGCAACTCAAGGAATTCCAACTGGTAGATCATTGCTAGCTTGGTAGGTAAAGAAGCACATGCTCATTAAGTAATTCAGATGAATTATAATCCTACATGCACTAATGACCTCCCTGTATCAGAAAACTCAGATGACGCAACATCTGCAGATTTTGATCTACAATTCCTCAAGAAAAGTATATTTGAATACCCTAAAAACTTAATTTCATAACATGAACTGACAAGGTACAAATATCTCCACCATGATTGCCATATTGAAGAAAAACAACCGTAACAGCAGACAAAATGTGAAGCGGTGCACTACTTGGGGCAAAATATACAGCTGTTTCTTTCTTCCTTTTGTCCTCATCTACCTCAATTCAAAGAGAGAGGACTAAGGAGAAAAAAATAGCCAAGATCAAACTTTACTCATTTTTTACCGAACTAAGTTTGCTGCCATTGACTTAATACTCCATCCTATAAGCACTTCTCTTCGATTACTATCATGCCCTTTAGTAAACAAGGACAACTAAGAAAAAATATACCTTTCTCATCAATGAAAACACACACAAAATAGAGGGAGATGATAGCAAGCTGAAAACTATCCCATTAATCAAACACGCTCCGGGGAAAAATTCACACAAATTCACAGGAAATGTAACCTAAGAGACTGTACCAAGCAATTCAAAACTCAGCCCCGGGTGAAAAAAAAATTACCCAAAAGCACGTCAAGCGATCTGATATTAGCAACCGTGTTATCTCCAACCATAACCGAAAAGGCAGAAACCTTATCCACAGCTGTTCCAGAGCGCTGAGTGGCAATGAGCATCTTAATATCTCCACTTTGGCCTCTGGAAGTCTCATAGTCCCGCGCAAATTGAGCCAACAACCTCTCTCCCTGCTCCTTCTTCTTCTCCACCAAAGCCTTCCATTCCTCCAAATTCTTAATCTCAACTTTCTTCTTTGCTTCCGGCCCTCCTACCACTTTCTCCTCCAGCTCAGCAGCATCGACGTACCAGACCCCCAGTGCACTTGCTTTCACCAGCGGAAGCTTAGGTAAATTCTTGAACTTCTCGGTGGCAAATTTGGAACCGTCATTTTCGAGTTGAAATCCAGGTTTGGGTTTGGGTCTGGAGTCGGATTTGATTCTGTTCGTCTCCGTCACCTGCTGATTGTTTTTGGGTTTGTCCCTCTTGCTCAGCGGTGACCTGTTTCCATCATGGGGTTTCTGGGGTCGGGGTTTAAGGGGGCCTTTCTTGCGAAAATCAGAATCGTCGAAGCCGGAGGAGGGGGCAGCGGAAGTAGAGAGGCCAATGGAAGAAGCGAATGAGGCTACTTCGGATTTGAGGGCGTCTACGTCGTCGTCAGATGTTTTGGCCTTGAATTTCTTAGTCCCCATTTCTTTCATGTGCAGAAACTAGAGAAGCATTCGCCGGACGGAAGGGGCCTTTGGTTAGAGAAATCTTATTAGGGTTTAAGGGCCGTTAGATGAACAAGTCCGAGAGTCCGGTGGTACGAGGTCTAGGTGATCCGATCCAAACCCGGACTTGCCTAACGATAAAATGATAAAATAATGGGCTGCTATGGTTACGTAAGTAAGACTTACTATTTCACTTTCCACTTCAAAACTTGTATCAGTTTCTTCGCTCTGTACTTAAATTTTAATTTTTGATAATTTACACTTTAAACTCTCAAGTTTGTCTTATTTAACTCTAATCAATGATAACTTCAGCAAAATTATCAATATAAAGGGCTTAACAAATCAATAAAATATGCCAAAAGTGGGTCAAATATGCCAAGATTTCATAGCAAAAATAAAACAACACACTGTCATTAGTGTACACCATCGTTTATCTCGTTAATTTTGTTAATAATATTAGTGATCATGATCATATAAATAAATGGTAATGCATTGAAAGTGATGAAAAAAACTAGGGGGATCGCACTTAGAACAAAATATTACATTGTCAACAACTTTTACTACCATCTTTTAACTCATTAATTTTGTGAATGTAATTATTGATTGAATTTAAATGAGACAAATTTAAAAGTAGAGGGTGCAAAGTGTTTAAAATTGAAAAATTCACAGTGCAAAGTGATAAAGAGGCATGTGTTTTAAGTGAAGTTAGTCCTGTTTAAAAAAGTATTTTCCTTTTTCCAACCACAGAAATTGATCGCGTCCCTGGTTGGTTTGATTGGCTTTAATAAGTTCAAAATTATGGCCCCTTCCAAACAGACAGTACTAGTAGTATTGAAAAACCTGAATCCAATTCAAGTTTTATCGAGATTGTAAATTTTGTGTTTTTCTAATCCTGGCTGCAAACGACGGAGTTAGAATTTAGACATGGAAGTGGCAATAATATATATTTTTTAATTGTGAATAGAAAACGTTAATGACAGCCCTTTTTTTTTTTTTTTTTTGCTTTGGCACCTGCAATACCTTATATTTTTCTTAATAATAGACTATACATACGATAAGGACAATGGCTCAATGATGGAATATATCATGTATGAAAAGGAAAATAGTAAGAGGATGATTAACAATTGCCTTGTTTTTTCTTGTAAAGGCCTAATTCCTTAATCATACATTATTGTGTTGTGTATTCCAACACTGAACCAAGCATGACTTACCCTCTTCTTCTATTAAAATAAAAGGACTGAGCCATGTACCGAGAACGATGGCAAGTCTCACAACTTGTGAGGCTTCATTCCGCTATTTTTTTTTTTTACGAGCAGGTGAAACCTTCCGTACTTTAAAGCGCTATTATTCCACATATTTCTCATTGACCTGTAAATTCAACTAATCCCCATTCTCTACATAATTTGTGAGGGCAAATCCAACAATTAGAGTTCATGAGACTGACCTCAGAAATAGGATAGAATGGGCAGAGTCCAGTGTAGCCTGGTAGGTGCCAGGTTTATTAATGACATTTTTAACTGATGATGATACGTGTGTCTAAAGGTGCCAGGATCTATGCCTTGACCTTTGGCTGTTCTGCAGTACAAAGACGGCAACCATTTCTCTGCAACTTTAAAGCAACCATAGTCCACCCTGCACTCTGCCAAGCCTTGCAGCCTAGGCGGAATTAAAAATGCACACGGATTTCGACCCTAACTTAAGAAGCCAGCAAGCTCAGTCAATTCACCACCACTGAGTTTGGTAAGGAAGGATAGGAGTTCAAAAAATTCCTCCTCGCCAAGGCCCTCAATGTAGAAAAGATTAACTTAGAACAACCTTGTTATGGTAACACACTGTTGAAAAATAGGAAGGAGAATATTGTAAATCCCACACGAAAAAGAAACATCACATGGTTACTAGCCATCACCCCCCCTACTAATAGAATCAAGGTTTGAGCTCCTCACCCATGCAATCAATTAGCTTCCAATCTACCTGGAAGCAAATGTTAATCCATGGCTTCGGAAAATTGTACAGCACAGTGCTTGAAAGCGTCCTGACTGTTAAAAGGTCCATAATCTATGCCTTCTTTTGCTACAGATATAAAAACTTGTAAGGGCTAAAAAAGAAATGGAAATATGATACATCCAAAAGTTTCTTACTGAAGCTCCAAACAATACATGTATATTCACAAGAGCACGGACTCTAAAGAATTGTTAGTCTAGTAATGAGGAACTGGGAGCTAAGAGCCCGAAAAGAATTTCGTTTTTTTTTTTTGCTTTTTTATTCTTTGTGGCCGATGTTGTTCACAGGGGGGATTTTGGCAGACGAATTGCTGCAAATTTACAACCTAAGAGCATCTTCAATTAGTTTATCTACCTTTAACTGAAATTCCGATTTCTTTGCTCTCTCCTAATTTTGATCACCTGATGCTGACGGAGTATAAGTAATCCACATCCTTCGGATGGGGTGTAATTAAATGATGATGGCAAATTAACTGCAAGGGACCATGGTTGATCTTCAAGGGAAAAGCATATCCCCGTGGATAACCCAATTGACGAATGACTCCGAAAATTCAGAAACCTCACCAGCACCAACGCTAACATTACCACCAGTATCTTCCTTCTCCTGAAAAAGGTTAACCAAAAGGTGATGTTGACAAGAAGAAGATTGATGAGATATAACAGAGAGGTTTCTTGTACCCGTTCAGTAATATTATGTAATAAATGACGCAAACCTTGCCTTTACTCCCCTTGAAAAATAAAATAAAGGGCTCGATGTGCTTGACTACTTTTCATAAATAAGTTGCCAAATTTGATTAAACTAATTTGCAGGAGGAACACCGTACCGCCAAATACAATAACAAATAAATTGACTGTATGATAGCAAACCTTGATGCTCAAACTGGATGCATAAGCTGAACAGCTTCTCTCTCCTTTAAACTTGTTTACATCGCAATAGGACGTAAGATCAGCAGACGGAGTGCTGATAAGTGCAGATCTACAAACATTAAATTTACACTGCAACGATGAGCTTATGTGAAATCGTATGGCCAAAACACAATGAAAGGAATGTTACGAACAAGGGAGGCTACTTGAAAAAAGTTTTGGTCAATGAAAAGATAAACATGCAAGACATAAACATGGGAGTAAGATCATTTTGACTATTGCATTAAACAAATAAAGTGCAAAAGACGAGCGCAACAACGGATATCAAATTCAAGACCACACCAATCATGATTTTTATTAAATCTTAAAGTACGCTTTCAACAACTTAAAAGCCAAAAAAAAAAAATGCGATACTTCAAAAAAGAACAAAGAAGGTCAAGCATGCAAACACGATGTGTGAGAAAACACTAAAAATGGAGCTAAGGGAGAAAAGGCATATGGGGAAGAGAAGCAACACTTTCGTGCTTCTACTTTTGGCTGAATATCTTCTCTCACTCTGTAACTAACATAATAGATTCAACTCTCCTTTGAGGTCTACAATGCCCACCAAGGATAAGGATACATAAGCAAAGATGACAATTGCACATTCAGATGATAATAGATACCAACATATTTAAAAGAGGTTTTTCTCTTTTACACAAGCATGCATGCTCAAATAGACGTAATCTTCCCCAGTCTTTATGATCCAAAAATTTACCTTTCATAAGTCTCTTCTTCAATAGAATTTCCAGATGAAGAAAGCCAGTCAATATCAACAAAATTTGAACAATCAAGTGAATCCCCTAGATCATGAAAACATATAGCATCATCTTCGGGGTCCAGTGTCCCAACTGGAAACAGCTTCCTAGAAGACATTGATGGTGTATAACTACAACAAACAAGTGATTAATCAAAATGCTGGCAGGGAAAAAAATTTTGCAACCACACAAATCTCAAGAAATTCTTGTAACTAACACTCGTTATAGCTTTCAATAAAACAAAAACAGTTAAAAGCCGATTTGTCAAGATGACGGAAGCTAGAACTAAAATAAAACAGACCAGAATAGATGTATCAATATTGTCTCCAGTTTTATTGCAAGCTCATGGGATTAATCAATATATACTGAAGCACTAATGGAACAGATAAAGAAGTGCGATTTCATAATTTTGTTTCCCTTAACACATCCATGATAAAGTATGTGAAAAAAATATTTTGCAACATAATAAACAAGGAAGCAGCCAACATTTAGATAAATATGAGTTACCATATTTGACCTATTTGCATAGCATCACCCCAAATGACATACTGCTACAGCCATAAATGTTTTTTAGAGTTCAAAAGGTTAAAAAACTTTAAATGATGACATGATTTCTACCTAAAAAAGTTTACAATTAGCTAGATTTTAAAGCAACATTATACGAAACTTAGAATAACATGAGTTAAATCAGCATTTCATGATCTTTAACTAAAGCTAAAGTGCTGACCTGGAATATGATATGTTGCTTTTCGAAGTTGAGATTTCTGGAGAGGACTCAGAATGCACAGTATTACCACTTTCTGCTTCGTGAAGCAATATTTTATCACAATCTTGATTCTGTTCAACATTACCATCTTCAATAGGTGAATTGCTTTCACAGAGAATATTTCCATCTGACAAAGATCTTTTCATTAATAACCTGAGATGAAGAAAATTAAGGAGTTTAAGGTTCACAAAATGTTATCAGACACGGCATGAACAACCTAGTGCTAATAAATTTAAAATCAACACTCTCTTTTTCAACAAACTTGAATGAGCTCTAGGAAACATCTTTATTCATTCTTAATAGTACTACTAATGTCTGGTGTGCAACTTAAAAAGAATCCACACAGGTAAGCTTACTATTACAGAAAAACAAGTTCTCAATAATTGGACACCCCCACCCATCCACCCACCCCTGGTAGAATAATTTTAAGCTAAGCGTTAGCCAGAATTAAAAATAATGAACAACGTAGATGCTATCAAGTACCTTACGGGAGTTTAAATGTAAAAAATGCATTTTGTATTCCAAGAAATATAAAGAATTAATTTAGACAAACATTCCTTGATCATACATAAATGAACATTTCATACCTAGAATTTTCACCAACAAAATCAGAGCCATGTCTTCCAACATTGAAATGCTGATCTGAATCCAACTCCCATAGAGCTGGTTTACCCAGCTCTGGCTGGAAATGCCCCAAAAACCTGCTCATATAAGAACCAACAAAAAAAGCCAATTCAGGAATCAACTTTTAATCAATAGCAGATGACAAGATGGAGATACATGCAGTACATTGCTACTAAATTTTATTAGTTGCAACAACAATGTTTCAATGGAACTATAAAAAAAAATGTGAAGAACACTATGCGGGCATATATTAAAAAGAACTTATTATGGAATTCAAAAACAGCAGGTGCCACTTTTTGAGTCCTGCTACAACATACAAATGGATATTGGTTAACTTACACATTAATCGAGTCTTGTTTCTCAGCATCCATGTAGGCATTGCTATAATACCGTTGAAGAGTTCTAAAAAACTCTTGGGATTGTGTTGCTGCTTTCCACTGGCCCCTCCTTGCTGCAAATATCTGTTTAGGATGATGAATACATGAAAAAGGAAACATTAATCTAGAAACAAAGTAAAATGTAGCAACAACATTAGCAAAACCAAGTAACGATTCATGATTTATCTATGGTTGCAATTTTTAATGCTTCAGGTCAGCGAAATAATAACGCAGCGGCATACACATGGCATTCCTCTCGTAAAACTCTAAGGTTGACATTAAGAAAATGAAACACTAAACAGAAGCATCGAAATGGATAACATGGAAACTATAAAATTAACTTTTAGATCTGGAACTTTAACTGATAACACGGTTTAAAATGTGCATTCATGCCAATTATTTACGTTTCATGAACATATATTCAAATGCGAAACAAATCTCCCTTATAGACAGCTTTATACTTCTAGATATAGAAAAGCTAGAAAATTCCAAGGGAACCTTTAAATAAGGTTGTCAGTTTAATCTACTCTAGCTTTTGTCATAATAATAGACTGCCTAAAATAATCTGAGGTCAGAGAGCCAAACATGCTTCGCACAAAATATAAACAATAATGTTCTTTCCCTAGAGATACTATATCACATGCTACACAATATTTACCTTCTTGTGAGCTGGAGAACCACCATACTGTAGTGCAAGGGTGTCTCCCATTTCTTCATAAACTTTCATTAAGCTATCAGCGAGAGGGGAATCTATATCAATAGTACGTGCATCCACAAATCCAAAAGCATGTAGTTGACGCCCAAGAGCAACTAGCCCATACGCATATTGAGCAACATTTGTTCGATCCAAACAGTCTATGCAATTTGTTCTAAGAACACCACTTTGGAACATAACGTACTTCCCAACATTATCTCTGCCACTGCCACGAGTACTTTCATGAATTTCAGTTTTGGTACTTGTATTACAAGCGACCTTCTCAACATGATCCCACTCATTATTACTGCATCAAATAACTAAGGCCAAGTTAAAAATTTGATGGCCAAAATCAACGAGTGAAAACATGCAGATGGAAAAAATATGTAATGCATTGAACTAATGCAAATCTTAAGGGGCACACGTTGCCTAGAAACTGAAACCTTTAGTATAATAAAAATATTGTCATGGAAACTTTATCTTAAAAAAAATATGCAGCAATAGTATCATCATTGTAAAGATTCTGATATAGAATGGTCATAACTTATTAACTCCTTTGATTATCAAAAACCCCAAGCAACTTAGTGAATACAATATTTAAGAAAAATTGAAACAAAATCAGAAGTATGTACAATAAAGTCACCTGTTGCATGTGTCAGTCAACTAAAAAGTTATTTCCTTAGAATGCATAATAAAACGTTGGTGAAACTTAAACTTGCGTGAAACTTACCCAAAGTACAACCAATCTAGCAATTCATCATTTTTTGAAGACTGCACTCCTTTACAATAAAGGAAGCCTGTCAAATCTAATGCATAAGCAGCCACATCTACCAAACGTGCCAATAAACTTCTAGCTCTGAGAAAAAATACACATTCTGACTAAGATAACTATATTGTTAAATATATAACAAAGGACATGATAAATTATAAAGAATAAAGAAGACAGTCAAGTGTACTTTTGGGAGTGTTTATTTATATCCCAATGCAGAAACTTCAAGTGGCCCTTCTTAGATAGATCCTTATTAATAAATTCAATAGCATTGACAAACTCTGCACGGAGAATTGATTCTCTAGGCTTCTTCTCGTGATTCTGTAACCATGAAAATTGTGACAAAAGAAGTAAACAACTATTTAGATATAAGAAAGTTCAAGAAACTTCTAATGCGAAAACCAAATAAGTAGGCTAGGCCCAAAACAATATAAAAACTCTACCTTAACCAAATTCAAAATAATAATTGGATTTCCGTATCTCTTAACAAGATTCTCAAAGTGAAGTTTAGTGGCTTCATATTTGCTATCCTTCCTAGACACTAAGGAGCAAAGTCAAAACAAGAGAGTCAGCAAGCAATTTGACATGTTAACACCTTACTAATAAATTTCAGATTGCTTGACTCATACATATAATATCTGGTTTTAAATTAAGTCGTGAAGTTTCCTGTGACCAGAAGAGTGGTATTGAACCCCGATTTTGCACAACAGAACTTATTTGTGGTGAACATGCTTCATGACTATCTTCAAGAACAATTTGTTCAGTCTCAACATCATTTGCAACACGACCTTTCTCATTTACTCCTCGTTTCAAGTACCTGACACAAAGAAAAGATCAACAATTATGTGCACCACAAATATTAGAAAATCCTTTATTACCCTTTTGCAACTAAACAAAAGAACCTAAGTAAAACTTTAGACCAAAATGAAAGATTAATTGTTAATGCATAAGTTCAAAATCTTTGAAGATAGAAATGGTTTGAAATCTGTGGAATAACCTTTACATGCACTAGTGAAGGCATAAATTCATTGTTTAATAGCATTTCCGTAACTTCAACAGTTGAGGGGGGGGAAAACATTCAAACCTGGTTCCAGCATAATGACGAGAGCGCCTAGCAATGAGTGTCAAAAATACAATCCTTTCAGATACCAAAAGTTTCACCTATCATCACAGTGGACCAATCTTGTCAAACTACTCAACTGGAAGTGAAAACTAAAAGCAAGATGTAGACTCATACAATATCAGCTATTAAATCAAGCATAACATTGTCACAGGAAGCATTCATTATAATTAAGAATGGACAAAACAGTTCAATAACCAGTAAACATATTCTCAATAAAGAATGTACATGCTTAAGCTGAACAGTATACAAAGGTGACTACAAGCAATAGGCTAGTAACTTTCCAATGGCCAAAAAGAAGAGAAGATAGTGATAAGAAATTCACTATAAACAAGGCAAAATTCACTATGAATTCACAGTGAAATTCGCAATAACCATCCTACACATGGATTACGCAGGCAAATGAACAAGGAAAAACAGTAGAGTTAATTGAACCTTACATGGAAACCGTATTAAAAAGCAAAACAAACTAATAACCATTTAAAAATCACATACCTGTCTAAAAAACCCATACACTAACGCTACCGTCCACATCGTATTCTTGAGCTGATTGCGGATTCCGCGAGTTAAATACTCATTCCACACAAACATTGTATCATAAACACCTAATCCTGTCTCATGATTGCATAGATTCTTTTGAAAACTAAGCATAATATTGTAGGAGTAGCTGAAAAAGAAGTCCTTCGTGAGATCCACTGTGCGTACGAGCTTCTTATATCTATGTCATAAAATGGAGAAAACAAAATGTGAAAGCAAATTACAACAAATCCACTAAATTGATCAAATAAAAAAAAAGAGAATGTAAGACAAAAAAAAACAAAAAGATAATAGTCTCCCCTTGGTACCCAGATGATACCTTGCCTGATTCATCATGTTAAATTTACATCAGGAGACCAAGTTTCTCCCCGTACAATTGCAGGAGGAACTGGAAAGTCTCTATAAACAAATTAACTACAAACAAATGCATAAGTGCTTGTGTCTCTCAAATTTGAGTAGCTGTACTATTCAGCCTCACAAGAACAAAATCACA
Organism: Coffea eugenioides; assembly: GCF_003713205.1. Classification (NCBI taxonomy): domain Eukaryota; kingdom Viridiplantae; phylum Streptophyta; class Magnoliopsida; order Gentianales; family Rubiaceae; genus Coffea; species Coffea eugenioides. The sequence goes on along the minus strand of NC_040038.1, from coordinate 714,107 downwards.
CTACCTTAGGAATGTGAAGTTGTTTAGTCCACGTAACTGAAAATACAGTGAAAGGCATAATCACAAAAGGTATCTCCATCATCAGAATTCTGGTAAGATACCAAAATTCATACTAATCCTAAGAAACTTAAAAACAAAAACAAGAAAAAAAATAACTAAAGCAAAAACAAAAACAAAACCAACAACGTTAAACACCTCCAGATACAAGATACAAGGGAACTATAAATCAATTTCAAATCTAACAAAATATTGGTTTAGAAGTACCAAATACACTTTACATTTACATATAGAATTGACAAAAGACCTGTTCTCATTCTTAGATAATGCCATATTGGACATGATAGTAGAGTTTGGAATTGGAATCATCTCGCTCTTGATGATGGAGTACACAGCATGACCACAAATCATGCCAATCTTCTTTCTTTTGGTAATAAGAAGCATGTAATATGGTCCCAAAAATTTGACGAACCCTGCAATGGCAAAAATTTCAAGATTAAAATTCTATGCTAACAACAATTTACTTTACTTCAATAACAAGTAACAAAGGCCGAATAGACAAAATACTAAAGTATAGGCATGCCTTACCAACAATGCCATAACACATGGTAACAAATTTTAGTCCACCAGTGGACTTGTTTCCATCATGTAATCTCTGTAAGAGATCATAAAACTCCACTTCAGAGTATACAACAGAATCTTCAACAATGTTGAGATCACTAGCCTCTGATCTGTCTATCTTTAAAACCTTCCAAAACGTTCTATTCTTGTCCCATCCAATCATGTAAAATTTCTGCCCATAGGAGAAGGCATCAAAGTTTTAGCAAAACAAAGTGAAATAAAAGAAAAGAGGCATTGAATATGAATTAAAAAACTTATGATTCGTGAGGTGATAATAAACCAGCATTATAAATTAGGACAAGTAATCATAGTGCATTAGAAACTACAAGAGAAAAGAACATTTAGATCATTTATTAACACAATCATGAAGCAATAAATAAGTGGTCTTCTAGAAACATAAATGCATTTCTGATGCTATGTGGCACATTTTAATTCTTACTAAATTTGTAAGGGCATATCTTGATAGTGAAACATGTTTTAGCACTCCGTACTAAGTTTGATTAGCTAGGGTTGTACGCAAGTGATGCAATAAAATACCTATAATTACTAGACATGGTCCATCCCAACAAATGGATCACCTTTTCTGCTTTAATCCCAAGCCATAGCTTCATTGTCTTTCTATAAAGCATCCCCCCCCCCCCCCCCCGCGGAAAAACAAAAATTGACAATCTTAATCTTCATCTTGTAGAAATTTTACGAGTTACCTTCATACACTCAAAATATTATAGGAAGAAAAAGTAAAAAGGACACAAGAAATTCATATTCATGTCACTTGATTCCATGTAATCCCTGAAAATATCTTCCTGCAAAATCCCATGGTTTATTTGTATACCGAAACTACATTGTAGTCCTTCCATATCTAAAAACAACATATAACACATTCTCGTTACCGCATCAGTAGTTCGTTTCCCTCACATACATGCTTGCAAACAAAAACTTTAATTCACGACCAGAAACATCTAATTCAAGTGATTTTTTCACCTGGCCTCCTACTCAAACAATTAGTACGAAAGAAGTACATCAGTGGCAAACTGAAAAAATTTTCTCGGTAAAAAGAATGGGACGTTATGGGGCAAAATCAATTCCATTGAAACTTCATATGAAAAATTGTTTAAAAGACTTGAAAAAACTAGATTTAAAAATAAGAACCTTTTTGAAAAGTTTGCAATGCAACTTCAATTTTTTTAAAAAAAATTTTGCAAGCTTATAGAGTAGAGGACAAATCACAAGAACCTCACAGCAGTCATGTAATCAACAACGAAGTAAAAATACCCCTCTTTTTTTTCCTTTTCTTTCTTTTCCTGAAGAGGAAAAATACATACCGAGAATGTCTCATAAAGCTTGAACTTATGCATATAGCCGGCAGCTTTGCTGTACTTTTGCTGCAAATTCATCCAAGGCAACTGGGCTTGTTGCCGATAGCTATCCGAACCCATTCCACAGCTTCCAATTCCAAGTCGCCGCCACCAAGAAATCGGAAAGTCAACTCAACCACAGCAAAATCCTCAGCGCCTCAAGTCGTTCTTCTCCACACATATAATCTGCCCCGCCTTAAAACTGGGCAAAGTTTTTATATTCAGATAAAAACTCGAGAATTTAACAAAATCAAGTAAAAAATACAATGAGACTTCTACCCACCAAAATCAAAGCTACCTTTTGGTCATCAAAAAACTTAATTCTTGACTAAATTAACTAAGAACCAAAAAAAATAAAAACTACCGACAGAGGAAAGTTCGAGAAAGATTATGGATTAGTTAAGAGAAGGTAAAATGTACAAGAAGGTAGTGGAAAACGTCAAACCACAAAATTGCCGGGAGTTTGAGATCGGGAGAGGAGTTAAGGCTGGCGCTGCCGAGGCTGAGCTCCGCCGACTACTTGTTGCAAAACTAAATCCAGAGCATCTAAATACATGCATATATTCGTATGTATTCTCCAATATAAAGTATTTTACGGAGAGGGAAAATGGAGCAAATTAGGGGTTCTATTTAAGAAAAGGGTTACAGCTCAGACACGCGAAATTTCGAATCAGGAATATATTTTTGTTTCTAAACTGGGTAGTGGGAACTACGTACTCCCTCTCTTTGTCGTTTTTTATTATTATTATTATTATTTTCTTTTGATACCTGTGAGTGTTTTACTGCTATACAATGATTGTATGGACAAGATTGCGGCTGCGTTGAATGGACCTTTCTCACAGGCTCATACTAAGAGCCAGGGATGACACTACTAAGGAGTCACATTTTAGGCACCGGTTGGATTAACGGTAGCTTGAGGGAATTGGTTTTCGTTGATTGGATTGATTTTTTGGGTGGAAAAGGAAAGAAAATTGATGAAAAAAGTCTAGTTATTTTGTTGAATTATAATTATTCCTCAAAAGTTAGTAAAAATGGAGGGAAATTAATTTAAATAATTTAAAATTTTTTAAAAAACATTTTTTCCTATCTTTTTCAATAAATTAACACTTGATTGTTTCCTTTTCTTTCCTTTTTTCCCCTCAATCCAAACAATAAGAATCCAAGCAGGATGTGATATAGCACCAATACAGTGAATTTACATATATAAATAACCAATTTAAAACAATAAAAAATTCTTTACTTGTTCTCACGAGGTGTATTTCAAATCCATCCCAACTAGTATCATATTTGAACATCGCTCAATCAATTTCGTCAATTCTATACCCTAGAGGTCATCATCTCAAATAGCAAGCTAGCACTAAGTCAAATTGGGAAAACTTTAATGCAACTCTGCTACATTAGTTTTTAAATGCTATACTTAAAGTGTTTGGATAAAGTATGATTTTAAATTTTTTTGAAATAAATACTGTAATACTTTTTATGATATGATATGTGTGAAATAAAAATGTAGGTTGAAAAATGTATTTATGATGCAAACGAAATATTATTTGGCAAAATTGAGCTATCAAAACACACTCACTCACGTGATTGCGTTTTTCATATAGATGGGTATTATTTTCATGTACGTATGTATATCAAGGATTGCATTGTACATCTAGTAATGTTAATGTGCTTTAATTAACTTTTCTTGTAAAATCATATTCATAATCAAATTGTCAAAATAAAAATATATTTGATGGAATGGATTAATTGCTATAGGTCACAGGCGAATTTAGATATCAAGTTTCTCATGTTCAGGAGAATATAATTTTTGTCAAATACATTTCAAGTTTTTAAATAACATAATCCATAGAAAAGTTTTTTGCCTTGATAGCGAGCCCATTTGAAGTGAAGTTTCTATTTTAAAAAAAAAAAGAATACTATAGTGACGTCATGTGAGTGAAGTAATAAGGTAATTGAAAAATATATCAAGAAAAATCATCTAACACATATGAATACATTGTAGAGTTTGAATTGTCTCCACATTACGCAATAATACATACTTGGTGTTTAAGAAATTGTAAAGTAAGTACTTTAAAAACGGAAACAAGATAAGGATAAAATATGTTCATCACTTGATGAGACATAAATTCCAAAACAACATGATGTCGTCATAATTTGTCTTTTAAACTCAGTATGGGTCTACTTGCTTTGTTACGACTCATTGTTAGCAATAATATTTGAATAAATTTTATATACACTGACAACATATATATTATCACCATTAGATACATGACATGTGTACAAATGTTGAATTTGAAATTTAAATTTTGTATAGTTATTATTAATTAAACGTTGACAGTGTATATACTGTTATTGTAGAAAAGATTAATCTATAATATTCGGACTCCGCCTCTTTTTTGTGATGATTATAATATTGAAGGCGGTAACAAAAATATATATATTTTATATTCAACTATCCTTATTCACTTAATTAGCGCTACTATACAAGTATACAACAAGACGCCTTTAGGGGGGAAAAAAACACACTACAAGAAAGTCGGGTGTAAGAAATGAAAGCTAATAGATGCTTACCACAAAAAAAAAAAAAAAAAAAGGAGCTAAAAGATGCTTTGAAATATACTAAGATGGCTTTTAGACGTAATTGACTGATTATTATCGTTTAATCGTAATATGGGAAGGATGAAGATTGACAGGGTTTGCAATGCTACGACGCATAGCAGGTCTTATTGACTTAGTCCACTTCTTATCTCCAATGAAGGAATTGACTAGAATGAATTTATGCGAACCAGTGAATTGGTTTCAATTTCAACAAGCTTGACATAAAATCAGATTGATGGAACCATGGCATGTACCTCCAAAAGAGCCCGGCCCCTCCCTTTGTTCGAGTATTTTATGTAATGCAAATTATTTGAATAGGAGTTTATTTGGATGATTTATTTGAGATAATTACTATAGCATTTTTTATAATGTGATGTATGTGAGATAAAAAGGTGATTGAAATTTGTGAAGTAAATTATTTTATCTGAAATCAAGTCAATCCAAACAATGTCCGAAAATAATATAATGAGATTTTAATCACATAATTTGCTTTTTTTTTTTTGAATGTAATGTATTATTGAGAATTAATTTGAGGAAAGAACGAGGAAAATTCGTCAGAATGTCTTGGAAACAGGTAAGTTTTTGTGTTAATTTCCGGATGATTAGATATAGGGGATACCGTAATACTGATTGGCGTATGACTAGATCTTCCGCGCATAATTAACCACAATTGTCTCACGAAAATATTAAAAGAATGTGAACAAATGTATATTTGTACGGCATAATTATCTCCACCTAAAGGCGAATATGCCAATATACCATATATATATATATATTTTTTTGTAGTCGTATTGACCGGGCAACCCAATCATTGTATCCGATTTCAAGGAACCTTTATAATACGTGTATACTGTATCCTCCCAAATCCCAATAACAGAAATGAAGACTATCATCATGTGACGAGCAGTACTCGTTTGGGAAGATACACTACTCTCACTTTCCTTGAATCATTAGTACTCGTTTGGGAAGTTATAGAAATTTCGTTTTTTTTTTTCCATTTTCAACGTTAGAAACAGTTTATTTACGCGTTCATCTCATTATCAAGTAATTTTCATACTTTTTTTTTTTTTGGGTTAAAAAACTACAAAGGGATCTCTTCTACAATAAACAAAATTTTCACGTATAAAACGGTTAATATCAGCATGTTACCTTCATTATTTTTTTTAACCACTTGACATCAAATGTTTCTAATGACAGTAAGTGTGTATTCCTACCAGACCGTATGCAGAATGCCATGCCAAGTTAATTCCTTACGTAAAAATTGGGTATCATGGAATGGCTTAAATAAAATACTTCAACTGAAATTTTGATGGAATTTAATCACGTGGGAGGGTAATACCAGACAAGTACACAATTCAATATGAAAATGCATGACTTTTGCCTTTGAGTAAGCCAAGTGGTTGCTCAAATGAATATAAATAATTCGGCTGTTAAGGCCGGAATGCTATTATATAATGGATGGATTATATAGTTTATTAGTACTTTACATTTTTACTATAATTAATTAATTATCAGTGTTAGTCTTATACTACACACTACACTGATAATTTATATATTATTACAATTAAATATACAATATATGTGTAAAATTTAAATTTTGATTAGTTGTTATGCATCCAATCCAATCATAATAGAATATATAAAAGATTGATCTTTATTATTATTGTTGTTATTATTATCTTAGAAAAGGGGTTTTATTATTTTTTCCGGAAACCGAAAGAAAACACACACACGCACACATTTAGATTACACTCGAAGTTAATAGATAAATCGGTTCGAAAGCAGTCTAAGAAGAACCCACGTTCAGCCAATTAGTGACACGCGCACACAGCCCTCTCTTCTGATTGAAAGATAAAGTAAACGTTTGGACACATCACATCCACATCCAGGTTGATGCCGATTTTTCCTTTCTTTTTTTTTCGGGATGAACCATGTGGATGTGGAGGTCCTCTCTCTCATGTGACATGGTAACAAGATAAAGACACATCGCATAGTTAGTTAGCGGGCGCCCATGAATAAATGTCTCTCTCTCAACTCTCACGGTTAATTAAGTCCGGGTTGGAAATGGGCATCCGTTGGTCGTAAGCAGGTCCCAAAACGTGGCAAGCAATCGGGATCTCATGCGTGGATGGATGCGGACAAGGTGACGACGTGGCAATAAAAATGACATTTTTTTTGTTTATTTATTTATTTTTGAAGTCTCCTTCCACGTGAAAATTGGGACCTTGTCTGGTCTGGTTGTGTTAAGCCGACACTGCCCCCACGTGCCTAAGAGCAATGGGTGGGAAGGGGTGTTGGTTGTGTTCTTCTCCTGCCTGCCTCTTGGTTGAGACTTTTTTGTTTGGACTCTGAGACTTCGAGGGCTGAGCATTGATAAAGAGAAGAGAACCCCTAACCTGAAGGGGGCTGGATGCAGACTACTAGTACTGTTCTTTGTTTTTGGATTAAAGAATTATTGAAAAAAATATTTATATTTTTAGAGAAAACTTCATACCTTCCACAAGAAAAAGAGCAAAGAGAAGGGCTCGGACTAGTCCACCTCGTGTCGGTGAAAAATGCTACGTGGTTGATCCTGCCAGTAGTCATATGCTTGTGTTAAAGATTAAGTCATACATATGTAAGGATGAACTAATTCACAATATAAAACTGGGAATGACTCATTAAATAAGTTATAATTTGTTTGATGATACTATATGCTACTCGGATAATCGTAATAATCCTAGAGTTACAAACCCCGACTTTTGGAAGGAATGCATCTATTAGATAAAATGTCGACGCGGGCACTGTCCATTGTTGCGATGATTCAAGATAACTCGACGGATCGCATGGGTCTTATGCCGACGACGCATTATTCAAATTTCTGTTCTATCAACTTTTGATGCTAGGATGGTGGTCTACCATGGCGGTGACAGGTGACGGGTGATGGAGAATTAGGATCTAAACTGAAAACATTAAGACTACTTGACTATGCTTTTGTTATTTATTACTATCACAATTTTTGTATTGTGATGCATGTAAATTAGAAAGTGGCAATAAAATGAAAGATAATTATAAAACGTGTTTAAAGCTTAATATGAAAAAATTTTCTAAATATCTATCGAACCCCAAACACGCATACTTCGAGCTCGAGCTCAGTTTCATCTCTAAGAAGCATTTTTGTACATCAACTGTGTGCTTTGGTTTTCCCAAATCCTTCCCCATCAAAACATGCTCCCCGGCAAACGGTTCGGTTTTAAAGCAAAACCTGGCTTTGCTGCATTTATCTCCAGTTTTTGGTAAATGTACGGTCACCCCCTGCGACATTTTTACTGAACTCTTTTGATCCGCACTCCAGAACGAACGAATTGAAACGGCCAGTTGGCCACGTTTTGTCACTACTGTGAATATTCGGATACAAAGGTTCAATCGTTTCATTGGCACTAAGAATTTATTACTCAGTGCATAGTTTGTCTGAATCTCGTGTAACATGATGATGATTTTTTCATCAATTGTACACATGTCAAATTTGCATCGCGTGTTCGAATCTCGTGTAACATGGTGAATATTTGACTTGGACAGCGGGGTCGAACTTCTAGAGCAGCAGTAGTGTATTTAATTTGTCGCTCATTTCCTGGATGAAATGTGTGTGAACGGGGGATTCGATCAAATTCAACCAGTAGGTCACCAAGCCTGACTACTGACAATGATTAATTGGTTTTATTTTTAACAGAGGTCGCCTTATAGTTGAAATCAGCTTCTTTTAATTACTAGAGTATTTGATGAATTGAGCTCACGAAGCCAATAAGAAAGTGGGAAAAGGACGTGAGAGTCATGTAAGAAAGGGACTTAGAAATTTGGTACATTTATTAGGAAATAAGTGCTTGGATAAATTGAAAAAATGACCCTCAAAATTCCCCTACTTATATATGTACATTATGAGATATAATGAAGTCCTCCTCACTTTCGCTAAAACTAAAGAAGAGGTCAGTGTAATTTATTTTACTCATCTTCTTCTTTTAGATGTGTTTTGGAAAAAGAAAAAAAAAGAAAAAGAAAAAGAAAAAGGAGGTGTGAGGTATAATGTCCTAATCTATTAAAACCATATACTCGAGGAATCTTGAAAGATTTGTTTCATGACAGATATACTAATAATATTAATGTATGTTCACTTCTTGGACTCTCCCTGTCAGCTACCGCAGTTTCGCCGCTCCACCACAAGTTGACGGCGAGGAAATTCGCGGATGAGTCATTCATTTTTCCGTGGATAGACGGGAACCTACACTCGTGGCAAAAGGACGCTACTGGCTCACATGCTCACAAATCACAGATCGATAGAGAAAGCTAGACGAGATTGACGCACAACCAGCTTCTTTTTTTTCCTGGCCTCTTGCTAACTGGCTTTTAGTTTCTAGTTTCTACAGAATTAAGCATTAAGTAAAAGCACATACAAAAATTCCAGGTCACGAAAACGAAGGACTATAAGATGGATAATAAATTTTTTTATGACAAAATTTATTTATTTCGCATAATCAACACATTATCCAACTCTTTTTTTAATATATTACATACAGCATATAAAAAAAGTGATACAATATTTTTTCAAAAAAATTATTCTAAATAATCTACTATCTAAACACACTAGTTAGTTTGTTTGGATAAGAGGTTATTTGGATGATTTATTTGAAATAATTACTGTAACACTTTTTTATGATGTGATGTATGTGAGATAAAAAAGTGATTGGAAAGATAAAAAGGTGATTGAGATTTGTGAATTAAACTATTGTTTTTCTGCTGAATCAGCTAGCTGGTGCAAGAAATAAGTAGGTCTACAATGTGATATAGTGAACTTCCTTCCGCGACAAGTTAAAATACTTGATCTTTGTTTATCCTTTTTTTCCCAAAAAAGGAAAAAAAAATCGTTAGTTAGTTAACGTCTGGATTATCTAGGCCTATGTCTTAATAAATGCACCTTGTTGGGAATCATGGAGGTGCCCTTAGATCATGAGGGATGATGACAAGAAATACCAAAACAGAAACTCAAGTTACTGCTCTTAAATTATCATGAACTTAGTAGTGATTCTTGCTCCTCTCTGGAGTATCCATCACTACAACTTCTTTCTTTTTCCCCACTTCTTCTATTTCCTTCCTCTCTCCTTCTTCCCCCATTTTGCCTTTCCTTCTGTCACTCTTTATATACAAATTATCTTAAATCTAATCTATTGTCTGCAGCTTCTATCAGATATGTATGGACATCTTACTGCAATTAGTCGCTCTCAAGTAAAACTCACACACAAACACACGCTGGAAAACACACAGTTTCCCTCTTGGAGTGAAGAAAGAGACGAATTTTAAGAAGAAGCGGGAAGGGGCCCTCTCCCGTCTAACCCATCTCCCCTGTTTACTAGACTATTGATTTTCTCGTGCTTGCTGATAAAAGAGACCGACCCTACCCACCCAACTCACACTACACACAGTCACACAGTGTAATAATGCAGAGGCGACGCCACCAGAGAGATAAAAAGAGGGAAAAAAGGGCATTTCAAAAGTAACGTAAACTACTATTGAATTGAGAGGATCCGGTAAAAATGAATTAATGTGTAACCTCTGGAAGTATTTGGACCAGGTTTGTCCCTTGGAAATATTGGATTTCCATCTTCGTCCTTTTTCTTTTTCATGTTTTTTAAGGTTGTTTATTCCAGTTGGGATATTTTTTTATTATTGACTTTGTCCAAAGAAGTTATTGGAAATCCATGGATTTGTGCAAAACTGATTTGGTTTTAAATTACCAAAACAGAAACTCTTTTTGGGCCTCCAAAAACCGAAGGGCAAGCTTCAATTTTAACTCTTATCGGCTGATTTGTAAAGCCAATTCATGTTTTCCTCCCCGCCCTCGGATGCTGTAAGCCTATAAAGTAACTTGATTGATCAGGAACGTCGCGTAAAAAAAAAAAAATTGACCAGTTTCTGATGCTTCTTTTTTTTTTTTTTTTTTGTCGATACGATAGACTTACAATTATTCTATGTTACGGGGAAGGGAATGATCTAAAGAGGTCGGGAGAAAATCGAAGGGGACTGAACCGCCTATCAACCCAAACAAATGCACACGCAGCCGTCTCATCATATTTTATGGCCAATAGTGGGAGGAGGCAGGTTTGATCCCTGACCTCCCACCCCACCAACTTTGGTGGTGGCCTTAGCTCAGTGGTTCTGATGCCTTTTGCTCTTATCTTTGCTGAACTGGTGAGCTCAAACTTCAAAGAGCGACTTGAGACTACACGGTCCCGTAACACTGGGAGATCCATTCCACATCAACTCAGCGAATTGATGGTAGGCTGTTTCAGATGGATGGTAAGAGTCAAAAAAGAAGTGTTCCTCAGGATTATCACATAATTCATAGGCGGCGTCTCCTCTCTTCCCTCCACAGGTATAATTTCCCCGATAAGCTCCGCTACCACAGCATCCACTCTTCACTTCCTTGAAACCTTTTACATATATGCAACCAAATTAGCAAAACAGGTAAACGCCACAGAATATATGTAGATATATATAGTGAATGGCGACCTGACATTACCATACTTTGACGGATTAGAAAGTCTTTGGGTAACTGCATTAAAGAAATCGAAATTTGAGTAGATAAATCCTTTGAGCTGCTTCTGTAGCTGCTTGAATTTCTGAGCGAGTGCCGCATTGTATGATTTCGCCAAGTCCGTGAGGTCTTTCACGCACGTCTCCCCGTTGCCCTCTGCATTGTGAGCTCTAACATACGGCAGACATCCCAAAGGCAACAAGCTAAGAAATCCAAATTTTCTCCCTCCCGCCTTATAAACTTCCTGTCATGATATTTGCCTCATCTTGATACAAGAATTCCGAGAAGATAAGCAATGAGAATTAACATCATGATCTTGTTACCTTTAGAACTTCTGTGAAGTTTCCAACAATGATTCCAACATATTCTTCGGTAGAAAAGCTGCTAAATATGGGATTTGGGGCCAATAAATCATTGCCTCCTATACTAAACATGTATACAGCATTGGAGAGCAATTGGTCCGTTCCTTCTTTACCTAGCTCCCTCCTCAACTGCTTCTCAACATTCTTAAAATACCTCAACTGCGTTTTTAGGTCAATTGCCTGCAACATGATCAAAGCATCATACTGTACGCTCTAATTAAGATGTACTAACACTTCTTGAATTTCAAATCAATTAATAGCCCTTTAGAAACCAAACATACTCTTGAATTTCCATTTAAAGAGTAGTGTTTTTTGAACATCGAAAAACCGAAACAAGAAAATTAACCCTCAGCGACTCAATTTTAACTAGTTGCTTTCCCCCGTTAAGATTACCTTTGATTCTGATAGTCCATTATTTCTCTTTTTCAAGGAGAAGGGAAGGGCAACAAATAAAAAATAAAAATAAAAAACAGCATAACCAAAAAAAAAAATCACACGAAGAGAAGCTTAATTAGTACAATGACAGCTACTGCATGAATTACCTTGCCCTCATGGGTTTCAACAAGAGCTCCTCCACCTCCAGATGCAAAATTCACCCCATAAACGAATTGACGATAGCTACTCTGGAAGTAGGGTGGAATTAATGGTAGCTTTGCATATTTAGCTGCAATACAGAGAGAAAACGTAAGACGACAAAGCTAAAATCGATGAAGTGTTGTTAAAGATCCTTTGGGTCCTGACCAATAAAATCGGGAATGAGACGGCCGTCGGAAAATCTCCCGGTTGCGAATTCGAAAAAAGTTTCTCCATATGGCAAAAAATTGGCCAGGAAATCGGGGGTGGTGTTAATGTAGTTGTTGTTGCCTGGATCGTAAAGTGAATCGCCAAAGACGAACAGAGGAACTCTTGGTTTGGGAGAAAGGTGGTGAAAGCCATAGGATTGGTACGCGCCGGCGAGACTAGCAATCAGGAAAATCAAGAAACGGAGCTGATTAATGCATGAATTTCCCATGCTCGCAATCCTGTATGCCTTTGTGTCCTTCCTGCCTTCTGCCAAAATCTATTTACGGCAAGCATTGCCGACAAGTTACCCGATGAAAATAATTGTGATAAGTACTGTTAATGATTGTGATAATTGTGTCCTCATGCTAATAATTTTTTTATAAAAAAATTAGCATTAGCAAGCATTGCCGACAATGACATGTACATTTTAAGTACAGGAATTTTTTTTTTTTTTTTAATAAAAAAATTAGCATTATTAGCATGGTGGCAGTGAGCGAGGAAGTAAAGAGGCAGCCCGACTGCGCGAGTAAATTGGTGAATAAATTGTTGAAGGGTTGGAACTTACAATGCTATATTCGGCTCAAACTAAAAATTTCGCTTTCTGCATGCAAATGTACGTTGGATCAAAGTATGCGGAATTTATGTATTCTGAATACTCATTTCGATGATGCAAAGTCCACTGCAGTCTCCAGCTCCTGCAGTCACACTCCATGCTATAAATTTCACTTTCTGCATGCAAATGTACGTTGGATCAAAGTATGTCTTCCAAATCTGCACCTCTGCTTGAAGAAAACTACTATTATATATCCAGAAGCTATTAAGGTTGTCCTGAATTTTTTTTTTGTCATCCTTGAAAGATTATTCCAGCTGATATGTTGAAACGTTCCCCTCGAATAACTTGGAAGCTTGTCAGCTACATAATGGTCAGTACTCAGCAGAGAGATTTTGCCTTTTGTTCATGCGGAAAGGAAATAAACAGAATACCATTTGTTCTTTTGAAGAAGAAGAACAACAACGAAACAAAATACCGCCGTTACATTGTAGCAAGTGTAAGTATTCCGGTGTTTCTACCAACAAATAAATAAGTATTCCAGAATCAACTTTGGACAAGGACAACTCTGCCTTTGGACATTGAATAAGTAGCATTCGACTTTCTTATGAATTGTATCTTTCCACGGTAGTTACATTTTTGTTTATCTCTTTTTTTGACCCCTTTTCCTCGGGATATTTGGACCATGAATCAATATAAAGCTTTTCTGAAAGTCACGATAGTGCCGCCTTTCATGTTTTCATAATTGGCAACAATGAATGAAAATATACTTATTAATGATTAACCCAAAGAAGAGCAATTTGGATTGCAGGTTGGACATAATGCTACGGGAAACGAATATTACTAGTGGAATATACGGCTAACAACACCTCCCTTGAACCTATGGGCTGGTATCATTTATCACCCCATATGCAACCCGGGCTAAGGGGGAAAGCATGCACTTTGGGCTATCCCGTTCGCGACTTCGGTGCTACGGGGCCCTTATAGAATCCAGTTGAGACAGTTGGGATGGAGGGTTCGTATGCAAAAGTTGGAGAATGCAACCTGCTGCCCTGTCAGAGAAGGAGTCCTGGGGTTGATGTAACTTGGGCTTTCCCCCTTGCACGCCCTTGGGTCGGGCTTAAGGCCATGATATAATTCCTTTTGCTTTTAATGAAGTTTGTAACTTTCTAGATTACCCCCAAGTTTCGTAGTTTCTCAATTTTTAAATTGTTGCATTTTCTTCTTATGTGTTCATTATAATATTCCATTCTTAAAGTAGCTGACCATCAAGAGAGTCTTAAGGTTCTACTTGAGTATAGGTCAAGGAATTCCTGCAATGTTTAAAAATTCATCCGTTTGAATCGGTGGTAGTTCAGTTCTCTCGAATTCTCTCCTTGGATCACCCCCTCTCTGTAGTATAGAGTAATAATAGGTCTATCATATTCCGCAAATATAATAAAGTATGCTATCATGTTGAACGGCCTACCTCATCCTCATCTCCATCCTATTCAATTATCGTGCGCTTGCTCTTGTGGTGACTACTGCTGAATTTTATTTTACCTAATATATATATATAACACTAATAAGAATCACAATTGTCAATTTTTTGAATTAGCCAAAAATTTAATGTTTAATTTTTTTTGAAATAAATCGCTGTCCAACATCACATCATGTAGTAGAAAAATATTTTGATGAATATATAATAAGAAAATGCAATAAATGAAAAGTTGATGATTGAGAAAACAGGAAGACACTTGGGAAGAAAAATGTGCATATGGGTTGGTCAAAATTAAAAGTACAAACATAATTCACTTGAGGGGGCTTTTATCACCCTATAGGTTTAAGGGATCAAAGCGTTATTGACTGTGGAATATGGTACCTTAAAAAATGAAAAAAAAAAACTATTTTAGAAAGAATTTAAATGATTAAGGATGCAGAGATGTCTTCTTCGATAACAGCAGATTGATCAGCTACAATATCTCATAATCAATAGACAAAAATCGTGTTTCCCTATCTTTGGTCCGTCTGGAAAGGAGGCAGAGTAGTATATAAATTACGATGTTAATCATAGCATCCACGTGCAAGTGTGTACGTAAGATTAAGCTTGGACAAAGACTTTAACGTTAAAAAACAAAATGGACAAGGTACAAGTGGCATTTATTCGCTTGCGAATTGATCCTTTTGGGGAACACAAGGGAAAGTGAAACTTCCACTTCAGAATTTTAAGGCTCATTCACTTTTAAACGAAATTTAGGCCGTCAGTTGCTTTGTTGGGAGAGCAACAGACGTAAGAAATTTATGTATTACGTACTCTTTACTTTTCTTTCTTTTTTTTCAATTATTAGATGGGATAAAAGATGTACTTGGGCTTGCAATGATTAGCAAAAAGATGAGACGGCTAGTAGTAAGTAAATCCAAAAATGGTTAACGGTTGTCAATCGTTCTTGTTCACTCCGATGCAATTAGTAGTTCATTATATCGGCGAATGTTCAATAAATTTCCGCACCATATCTTTTCTTGTTTGCTTTCGAACGCATTCGTTGAAGCTCAACAATGGTATAAAGCAAATAAATGAACAGCGACGTGAATAACATGATCAAATTTTGACTAGTATATGAACTTGATCAAATTAGAATCTGAAAATCTTTTATTCGTTTCCAACACAAAGACCCGGAAAGGAAAACGAAAACTAAAACGAAAACGAAAAAATAGACCTAAGATCGGATCTATAATTTAGTTATTGGCTTCTGGGCTAAGTTTATTGGGTCGAAGTCCTCCTGCAAGGAAGAGAAACCAGAGCCTCATCTGCTTTCATCTATTCAGTTGGCCGCCAAGGGAACCGATTCAGCCTGAAACACACAACAATTCAAAGAACAAAATAAGAGCCAAAGGTGAGAGCATAAAACAACGTTGGAAAGTGTGGAATAGTAAAGGCGCAAGTGAACTCACCAACTTTCGGTAGTTGAGAAGATAAAACATTTCAAGGTAGCGCTGCATTTTAAGGCGATCAGGCTTGGAGACATGTTTCCAGAATCCATGAACTCCAGCCAGTGTCAAAATACGGTCCGAGTAAATTTGCCATGTATACCTTTTGCAGATGAAGAATTAAAAGGTTCAGAATATGTATACTTAACAGAACTGATGTTTTAAGGAAGTAATATTTCCGTAGCTTAAAAGTCAAATGAGTAGGCTGCTGCTTACTTCTCTTGTATACGTTTCAGGCCTCCTGATGAGATGGTTTCCCAATAGGAAGCATCTTCTTTGCACCTCTCAAAGAAGTCGACCAGCACCTCTGCAACCTGCTCACCCTTATATGGATCAATGTGGAAACCAGACTTCCCATTGACAATGATCTCAGCAGGGCCACCATTGATGGTTGCGAAGGTAGGCAAACCGCTAGTCATGGCCTCGACAACAGTCAAACCAAAAGCCTCATAGAATGCAGGCTGCACAAATGCTCCTCTCGTGTCAGCAATGTATCTGTAGAGTTCACCGTTCCTGACCCTATTCATCTGAGAAGAAATCCATCTGAATTGGCCATTTAAATTGTAGGTTTCTATGAGCTCATACATCTTCTTCATCTCAGCTTGCTCTTCCAAGTCTTTGGATTCCTTCCTTCTGTCCCCACCAACCACAACAAGGTTCACCAATTCCCTTAGCCGGGTGTTCTTAGCATACCATTCTACAATTCCTGTCAGATTTTTCACGCGATCCAATCTTGCCATGGTGAACAAAATGGGCTTGTTCTTGTCCTTCAGAACACATCTGCGACACATTTTTTTTCCTCAATTAGAACTTTTCCACTAGTTAGGTAACAAAACAAATAAAAGCAAAATGGTAAAAAGGATCAGAAGAAGATTTTACAGGTGTTCCTCATTTTGGTCATCACTAAAGAGTAGCTCCTCAATTTCAGGATGATATTCTGTCAGTCTCTTGTTCTTCTCTGTATACGGAAAGTAGATCTTCGTATCAGCTCCAGGAGAGACAATGTTGAATTTTGGGTCAAAAACATCAATGCCATGTACAACTCTGTACAGCCCTGGCATTGTGAAGGCCTTATGGCTTTCATACTGTCCCACGGTCTCCTTGCTGGAAATGTAATAGTAGCAATTAAATTGAGGAGAAGGTGACGAAGTACTAGATCATTTTTAGCAAAGACGTGCACTCTTACCTTCCAGCAATCTCCTGGAAAGTGCTAGTGATAATGAAATCTGTGTGATTCATTGCAATAAGATCAGCAGTGAATTGGCTTGAAAAGTGATACTTCTCGTCGAATTTTTTCCAGTAAACATCAGAATCAGGGTACTTCGTCTTTTCCAAAGCATGAGCAATTGTACACTGCCAAACAAAAGTAAACGTCCAATTTCGTTTGAAGCAGGTTGATGCAAATAGAACAACAAACGAGAGTGACAAGCAACAAAGCACGGACCTGCGTAGCACCAAACTGGTGGGCAAGCAAGGAGGCAACAAGGTTTCCCTCACTATAATTACCAATGATCAAATCAGGAGCGGCCCCCAGTTCTGCAGAAATTTCTTTCGCAACATCCTGTCAAAACAGATTTTAATATCGTAAGAAACGCACTCAAGGGGATTGAAAATGAAAACAAAATGACACGTCTTACCTGAGTAAAAGTCTCGATGTATGGCCAAACTTCAAAGCGAGAGATCCATTTGCGAAGCACACCCTTCTCTGTTCTAAAAGGGACTCGAAGTATATGAGAGTGCTCTGTTCCAAATACTTTCTCCAGGCGTTGACCACAAGTGGTACCAACCGCATCAGGTAGCAGCCTAGTTACCTAAGAAAGGAGAACCAGATCGGTTTTTATTTATTTGTTCAGTTTTGCTAATGAAATGTGACATCAAGAACAAAAACAGAATTTCACAATTTTTATGCAACACTAACAATGAGAATGCGCGGTTTGATATCAAGTCCTTGTTCCTTAATTCTTTTAAGCATTTCACGCTCCATTGCAGGTACTTGATCCAAAATGTAAACGACCTGAAAATGTAGAAACGGTAATTTACTGGTGCAAGCCACCAAAAGTTGATTATTAAGTTGCAAAAAGCCAGGAGATTATTCTCAATAACATACCTGGCCTCCAGTATCAGGATAGCCCAGCACATTTTCTTGTGCAAAGTAACCATGGGGGGAAAGAATGACAACGTTGAAAACTGTAGGAACCCTCGCTAGGAATTTCTCAAGGGTAGATGAGTCAGGAGCCTCAAAAAGATCCAAGAACATGGAGATCATTTCCAGCACGCTTTCAGCAGTATCGCCCCACCCTCGTTCCAATCCAATTTCTGTAAACTTGCTTTCAAATTCTGAATATGGTGATTTTGGAGGTAGCTGTGTAAGATGTTTTACAGCCTCTTGCAGGACATCTTGCAGGTTATTAAGGTTCTTTATCCGATCATTGAGCATCATTGTCTGTACAATAATGTTAGAGCAAAAAACAAATTTAAAACATGAAGTATATATGTATCTATTTAGATTTAAGCACAAGGAAAATCTAGCATTTTGTATTGCAATTAAATTTCACATGCGGTTGATCGTGATAGTTTACCTTGCCCCTGTAGTGATGGGATCGAAGAAACTCAAGAAGAAGAGGGGCCATACTCTCTTTGTCATGGAACAAGGAGGCAGAAATATGTTTGCCAAGAAACTCAGCTCCGTTGCCGATCGACTTCGTTAGAGTTGGCTTGGGAACTGATGCAGTGAATGGTTCAAAGTCCAGATCAAGGACAGGGTTACCACTGCTGCATAGATAAAATGCTCAAGCAAATCAAATTGGAGGGACATATTAGATCATTAACTTTGAGAAGTGACAAGGAAAAGCAAAGAACCATACTCTTCGCCCACCAGCTCCTCCTTGAAATGCAAATATTCCTTTACAGTCATTTCTTCAACATGAAAGTCATCAACATTGACACCAACATATTCCCAAACACCAGGCCTCAAACGAATTGCAAGCGCAATCAAGGGAGGTAACACAAGCGCTTCCTGATCACACATGTAAAACAACTTGTCAAATCCGGCATGTATTTACAGAAATCTTGATTGACTCATCTCGTTGCGGTACGTTAAGTATGAATCAGTTTCACCTGTATGGACTTTAAAAGTTCTTTGAATTCATTGTCGCGTTTGTTGCACTCGCATTTGTTGCAAGTTCCTTCCAATCCAGCCAGAAGCTGATTCGACTTTAAGATTCCTTTTCCATGGCTTGTAATCCTACAGTATGAAAATCACCGCGAGCAATTATAAGTAGTCAAATATTTACTCTAACATCTAGTGATTTTGAACCACTCAATGGCTGAATTTGAAATAGACCTTGACAGGAACAATGATATCTCTGTGCGGCCAGCATCAATACGTTCGCGGAGGCTTTGTGCCATGGTGGTCCTAAGTTTGAGCAACGAACAAACTGCAGAGAACTAAGGCAAATAAGGATTGGAAGGCCACAGGGGATTCAATAGGGAAAAAAAAAAGAAACTTTTTTAAATTGGTAGGTTGACAAAATCATCCGACATAGACTGTTCAAAGAAAAAAAAAAGTTTATTAAAAAAAAACCCAGTGATTAGAGGCTGAGATCAAGAAACCGGCAGGGTAACCAAAACTGCCCTTGACACAATAAACTTGGTCTATATGATTACCCCTTCTGAGCGTTGATAGATCATGCAACAAAAAATGTGAATCTATACTAAGAGATAAAGAAGCAATAACAGGAAACCCCATAATAGAAGCATCTCGAAGAACACAAGTTATTGCACAGTAAAAACAGCAACTTTTGATTAGCATTGAAAACACATGCATAGAACTGACTAAAAAATCTATTACTATAGTATTTATTGTTTCCCCTGTTTCTCAAAATATCGTTAAACATACAAGAGCAAAAGTGGAAGGGCCAGTTTATGCATGACCATTGGATGATCATGGGCTTGGCTAAAATCCTTTGAGAAGAAGATTGCAAGTTATGACAAACTACATAAAAGCACTGATTTAGGGCATGCAACGATGCAAATTAAGAACCAATGACCAAAGAATCACCCAAAAGAAACGGGAAGAAGAAAAAAGTGAGAACAAAAGAAGATCTGCTTAAGCAGAAGGATTGAAGATTAGAAGTTGTCAAAACTTACGTGAAAAAATAACAAGAGAAACAGAGTAGAAAGCTGCAAAGGGAGAATAGAACGCGGTAGGCGATGCATGCAATTGCAGGAATTTATAGGGAGGAAACAAGCCGACCTAAAGCTTAACATGGAAATTCTGCTAAACTTGTCATGCAGAATATAAAAAGTGACAGTGGATTCCGTAATTTCTTGCGGAATTCATTAGAGTGATACTGCATTCCATGATTACTTGCACAACTTTTTGGCGGGTTCCCTAAATCTAAACTAATGCTAATTATTTACTTGCAGAATTTTGCAAAGATTTCCTGTATCTAAACTTTCTTTAACTTGCACAACTTTTTGGCGGGTTTCCTAAATCTAAATTAATGCTAATTATTTACTTGCAGAATTTTGCAAAGATTTCCTGTATCTAAACTTTCTTTAACTTGCACAACTTTTTGGCGGGTTTCCTAAATCTAAATTAATGCTAATTATTTACTTGCAGAATTTTGCAAAGATTTCCTGTATCTAAACTTTCTTTAACTTGCACAACTTTTTGGCGGGCTTCCTAAATCTAAACTAATGCTAATTATTTACTTGCAGAATTTTGCAAAGATTTTCCTGTATCTAAACTTTCTTTATAAGAGAGGGATCAACTACTTCCTTTTCATTTATTTATTTACTTGTTTTTTTTGGAGTGACCCACTCTACTCCCCATTGACGTGATTGGGCATGGTCCTCACGGGCCGCCGCTTTCTCTTGTTTGGTTTTGTTGGTGGGCTGCATTGGGCTCTAACACTTGCTCAACTCGGGAGTGTTCAAAGGCAGTCTTTTTTTCTTTTTCCATTTTCAGGAACTTTTTGTTCTCTCTATCTTGCTTATATTAAGCCTGTTATCACTAATTATTTAATTCCTGTAGGCTAATTAGTGATAACTCAACTTTCTTCGACTTTCATCTTTAATAATCCCCAAGTGTTATTTTAGTGGTGCCAAAACCGCCATTGATTAACTGTAAAAGTTAAATTAAATAACTTGACTATCCTCTCCAATTTGTTCATGCTACCCACTTATACTTTTTAAGGTTAATAATCTCAAGCAACCTGAGTCGAGGGAACTCATGTGCAAATCGTACATGTCGAGTTTTTAAAATTCAAGGCGGAGTCTTTTGTAGCATTAAATTATCGAAGTTGTGGTACAAACAGCAAAAAAAAAAAAAAAAAAAAAAAAACCATCGTTTAGCATCTTTTGGTCCTAGCGTATAGTACCTTTAAACTCAACTGCTTCTCCGCATTCTTAAAATGACTCGCTTGCATTTTAAGGTTAATCTGCTGTGAAATGACAGAGAATTGAAATCTCGGCTTTGTTTGGCAGACAAGCTTTTTCCTAAGTTTTTTAAAAACTTTAACTACAGAAACCTCAAAAAATTTCTCAAAGTTTTCAAACTATACACTTTAAAATATTTAAAAAAATATATATATACTTCAAAATTTTTTAAAAAAATTTCTATAATAAATTACAGTAAAGTTTTAAACAAACACCCAAAAAAACTCACTTGCCAAACAGGGCATTTGTTCACGAGTAGCATTAGTTACGAGAAGACCAATACACATAAGGATTGGATTTTTTTTTTTTTGGGGGTTTAAAACATTAATAAAGATATTGCATACCATTCCGGAGTCAACTCAGACGTCTTCAATAATGTCTTTTGAAATTAACTTGATCTGCAAGGTTCAAATTTCTGCAAGGTTCATTATACTGGTCAACAGCGTTATTTGTAATTTTTGTCTTCTTCTGTGGCGTCTTGGCAAATTTATTAGTGTTTCTAATCAGTCAAAGAATTCCTTGAGCTTGGAGTAAATCCTTGAGCTTGAGACTGTAAGGCCGCCCCCTTCTCCTGGATCCATTCCACATTTCTGATGCCATCTGCCTGTAGACCCTCTCAGTGAGATGATAAGAATCCCAAAACACGTATTTCTTCGGATTCTCACACAGCTCGAAATCCTTCACCATGGCCCTCTTCCCTCCACAGCTGTATATTCCTTTATATCGTCCTGCTCCGCAACATGCTGCTCTCCCTTCCTCGAATCCTATCCATTCCATTGACAAAGCTTAATTACTTTTTGTCATTAATCTACTCTACTACTACTACATTGAAATTAGTTCATTCCCAAAGTGTAGAGTACTAATCCAATGTCAATTTGATTAATATCACGAAACACTTGCACACTTGTACCAACATAATAACATAAGACACTTAATTAATTGGTTTACTTTACACATATCTCAAATAAGCATGCATGGACACATCTTGATTGTGTCAACATATATATATATATATATATATATTATATAGGGGAAGAGAGCGGATACCAAATCTGGAGGGGTGATCCATTCTGTGCCTTAGAGCACCATTGAAGTCGCAAATTGAATATCTGAACCCCTGCAGTTGATCCTCCATTTTTGACAAGAAGTTGTAGAGTGCCCGATTATGTAAATTTGCCAACTTTGAAGCTTCTTCGAAGCAGCCACCTCCTTTTGTTTGGGATTGTAGGATTCTAAGCCCCGGTAGACAACCCAAGCTCCCTAAATTGAGGAAACCAAATTTTCTTCCGCCTCTATCGTATATTGCCTGCTAAATTAAAGGACAATCAGTCACTACCCACATTAATTACATTTATACACAGAAACCCAAGCTATAATGAAAAGCAACGTATCCTTTAATGATTGGATGGGATCAACTTACTTTGACCACTGATGTCAAGTTACCGATCACCATCCCTGCGTATTTTGAAGGAGAACCGGAGTTGGCCAGCATGGTAGAATTGGTAAGGAAAGGGCTTGTGTAGTCATTCGTCCCAATGCTAAACAAATACACAGCTCTTGATAGTATCGTGTTGGATTCCACGTCCCCTAACTCGTGTCTTAACCATGCTTTCACCTTGGTGTAGTATCGTAACTGCGTCCTGAGGCCAATCACCTGAAATATGAACGTCTTACAAATAGCAAGTTAGGAGGGAGAAGATAAAAACTAAAAAGACCAAATCCAACCATAATTATTTTCTTGACTGCATGTCTAATATTGGTCAGACCAACAAATCCAACTCCCACAAAAGAAACCCAACACGTGCATGGATGAAGAGAGTACAAAAAGGACCAACTCCATCGGTGGAAACCAAAATTTGGACTACTAATTAACATCACTTCAATTTCTGCTCTGTGGACAACAGCGAAAGCTAAAAATCAATGAAAGAAGAAGAGCCGTGTAAAACTCTGCTGCACTGCACAAGGGGGTTGATTGATTTTGTCCCAATTAACGTAATTCTTAATTATAACTTTTGGTATTAATTCACATGACTCTAATGCAATTGTGATTTAATTATATGAATTCATGTTTACATCAGTTTATACAACTTAACGGAGGTGGACCAAAGTTCAACCGGAGAGATCCCAAGTCCATCCGTAAAACTCTTACCCCAGCATGGAGCAAACTCATCAATGGGGCACGGGAAAAGAGACCGGTTGAAATTAACGTAACAATGAGACAAGCGCAGCGTTTGAATGGAAGAGGTGCTTTCCTGGAAAAAGCCGAACCTGGAATGGTTACTCTTCAGAAACTCCGTGGACCACCTCCATGTGGTCTGGAGAGAGAGAGAGAGAGGACATTTTTCCTCGGATGTCCAAGACACTACTCTGTTTTGTATGTTGGGCCTGGCCTGATCTTGGCAACCATCCCGTCCGAAATTTGCCATCAAGGGCCCCGCTTCAGACGTAGGCAGTCCAACAACACCACACACACACACAAATATCACTTCCATTGACAGATGATGGATGGAACCAACAAATACGGAGTCCAATTGCCCTTCATAAATAAGTACTCCATAAACAGGAAATTAAATAAAACGAGGAAAGAAATCCTTGCCTATGACCAGTGCTGAAGTGGAGTAAATAATTCGGTGGCTACACAGCAGAGAAATGGATATGGGTGAAAGGGGCCCACGGCCATAGATGCGTCCAGTTCTGATCTTTTCCTTTCTTCTTTTTTTTTTTCGCTTCTTCTATACTGCAGATAGGATCCGGGCCCTCTCCGGTCCTAGTTTTATTCCTCGTAAACCAGTACTCATTATAATTTTAATGTAAACTTTAATTTATAATTAAGTTGGTGCAAAATTCTCGATTATTACACTAAAGATGTACCAAAGTTATATCAGTTCCCTTAACAGAATTGAACTGGACGGAGTCCAATTAGAGATCCCTGCACGAAGGTTCTAATAAAAAAACCTCCCCGCTTTTGCAAGCTTGCTTAGTTTTACTTTTGCCTATCTGCCGGTAACTTAGTGCAGCAAATGAATCAATCCCAACTTTCGTATTGTTACCATAAGCTACCACTATCCGAAGACTACTAGCTTCGAGTCTAATCGAATAGCAGCAGTGACAATAAGGTGACGGCTAGCAAGTTCGTCTTTTTCATATGTTTCCACCAGAAAAGACACACAGACAGAGTGATAAACAGATTGATGAATAAGGCAAACATACAGCTTCAATTGTAAATTTAGTAGTTAATTAGCGCAAAAAATTGTGATAGCCGTCGCTGTTAGAAACCTAACACCAATAAATAAGAGTATGGTGGCATTTTGGCAGCAGTATGTATATGTATGAAGATGAAAGTGAAAAGACATTTGTTTGCATGAAAGGTGTGAATTGAATACATTACCGCTCCCCGAAAGGTCTCATCCAAAGCGCCCGCTCCAGCCGATGCGAAGTTTACTCCATTCCGGTATTCTTGGTTTCCCGGCTGCAGAAACGGCGGAATCAGTGGCAGTTTCGCATATTCGGCTAGGACCAAGAAAAGAAAAAAAAAGCATTTAGTAAGATGCGACAACAGTAAGTAAAACTACCCAATAGGAGACTCGTTGCATGAGATATAGAATTGATCAGTCTTGACTCAGGAGTATTAGAAAAATCTGATATCTTACCAATAAAATCTGATATTAAACGGCCGTTGGAAAATCTTCCGGTTGGGAAGCTGAAGTAGGATTCCCCGTACGGCCAAAAATTTGCCTGGTCAAGTGTAGTGGTGTTAATGTAGTTGTTGTTGCCTGCATCAAAGTAAGAGTCGCCAAAGAAGAAGAGAGCAGTGGCAGCTGTTCCGCCAGGTCCACCACCACCGAGCTTCTTTTGGGGCTTCCCGCGGTATTCACTGCCCGCTGCAGCTGCAATACCATCTAACACCAGCAGCACCGCAACCGGAATTTGCAGGATGAAGAAACAGCCCAGTCTATGTGTAGCCATGGCTGCAAGGGTGCAGATGTCTTAATTTACCACCAACTTGAAATTGGCTGCATTTTTCACTAAAAAAGTGCACGTTTAGTCTTTGATCAGTAGCAATTTTTACTATTATTATTATTATTATTATTTTGCCACTGTGGGTAGAGAAAGAAACAAAGCATGCATGGTCATGTGCTTTCAAATTCAAGTGCGAGTACGAGAGTTGTGCTGGCAGGTAATTTATAAATTTTTTTTATCAGTAATTCATGGTCCAAGGTCATGTTATGTCATGGTCTTGACTCTTGAGTGATGATCAGAATCAAAATCATCTAAATTGTTCTTTACCAAAGAAATAAAAAGGGCAAATAAGCACGGCTAGCATTTTTTGTTGCAGTTTATCTATGTATTTTGGTTATGAATAAAGAGACATATGCTAAATTCATTTTCCCATCTCCTCGATCGATCACTTCTATGCTTTCATAACTTATATTATTATGAGTACCAATGCTCGTACAATGTGTAGATTTAGAGTGGAAATGTGCAGATTTAGCTCCTTCCACGAAGAAAATGTCAGCGAGTTTGAAAATCACAATGCAATGGAAATTGTTAGTGAGTAATTGACACAATTCAAAACGCGATGGAAATAAGAATGTGTTGTGAATTTGAAAATCACCAAACACAAAATACTAACGCTTGAGATTTTAAATAATTGTCTGTGCTGGATGTCTATTTTATAAGGTGAAAATATTTCAAAATTTTAAAAGGGGAAAATATTTTATAAGGTGAAAATATTTCAAAATTTAGAAATAAGTATAGAAAAATGGCAAATCTTATATACATTGACAGTATATACACTATCATTCTTATCAGTGTATGGATAACTATCTCTCGATCACAGGTTTAGGTTCAGTCTCAATGGAAAAAATGAGTCTGAAAATTAACTCATCTTTTATATTACTATTGTTCATAATTAATATCATGAGTAATAGCATTAGCAATAATCGAAAAGTAAAACCGGATGAGTAATAGCGTTAGCAATAATAGAAAGGTAAAACCGGGGGACTTTAAGTTCGGTAAATTAAACAAGCTACCGAGAATAGTCCTCTACAGCCTCTACAGTAAAAAAAGAAAAAAAAAGTCTTGTTCATTAGGGATGCTAGAAAGTCAGAATTTGTAAACGTCGGGGTTGGAGAAAATCTGACTGGTAAGATGAAATATCCATAAATTAAGTGGAGATGTCTCTGATTACCCATTTAGTTCAAAGGCTTGCAAGTCATGTAAGCCGACAAAATTTGAAAAGTCAAAGCTATGCCAGTGGAATTTTGGTATAATTTTGCAATGTTGCATATTGCGGGTTAAATGTATTAGTACACATTTGACTCCTTTTGGCACTTTGTTGCGGTTCGCATGTGACGAGATTCATTTCATTTCTTTCTCAGCGTTTTTAGTATGCCTCAAATTGTCCTGGTCATTATAATTATTTTCTTGACTGATTCTTCTTCTTTGGGGGTACCTTTTAGGTTACAGAAGATCACGAAGACCAATGTAATATTTTATTTTGTCAAATATGTTACATCAAATCCTTCGAAAAAAAATGTTATATCAGAATCCAAAAATAAAGCCCTCCATCTTTGTCTCTGTGTTGGTGATGAGGGCTTTTGGAGTTCTTACTTTTTTGCCCTTTTCACACAACATGTTTTTTTACTATTTGGTCTCGTTTGCTCTGCTCTGGATTGGAGTCTGTAGATTTTTCCTGATTGTATTCCTAAGTAATATTGTAACTCACCAGTGCGTGTCGGTGTCATAAAAGAGTTCAATCTCTTATGATAAGCCCTTAACAAAAGAAGAATGAAACAGCTAGTACCAATTACTAATAATTATGGCTGATTAGAGCACTAAAGAAAATTTGGCAAGCTGCCAAACTCCGCCAACAATACAATATAACATTTGCACAACACATAATTACGGTTGTATTGTGTTGATTTTAGTCATTGAATACCATTCCACTTAACGAATTGATATCAAATATCGTCTTGCAATGTACTAGTACTGTTTTTCTGTTTCTTTCTATTTTTATTTGTAAAATACAATGCTTTGTTAAATTGCAAATAAGGATAATAATAGAAAGAAATGTGCAATTCTATTTTATTTTTTATAAAAAAAACCTAGAAGAGTTTGATTTCGATTACTATCACGAGTCAAGTCAGAACATACTTTCAAAAACCATACATACGTAGCTTCATTCTCAGAGATTGAGTCTTAAAAGTTTGGGGTAAAAAAAAAAACAGATGTGCAATTCTGTGATTTGGTCGACTCTAGTTACGTTGGCACTGGACCCGAGACCATGGTCATTACATTTTGGGCCAGGCAAGACATGGGTTACGAGGGCTGCCTATTGATGGATCAAGCTTCATAAAAAAAAAAAAATTTTGACTGACCGCCTCTTATGAATGCAACATCCCAATCGTCTCTTGATCTGCTAAATCCCATTCTACATAAATTTAAGCGCATACATATTGGTCCAGGACCAAAAAAAAAACCAAAGCATATACATTGAATATTTATAGTTCCAAAATTTTCTAAATAAATTTCAAGCTGATACCAAAAAAAATTTCATTTTAGTTATATTACAATGACGAAACAATATATGAAAATTCTCAATGAGAATAAAAGAAAAAGCATTTAGAAAAAGAGCTAGCCCCTCCTGTAGTGGGGCCAATCCACCGGAGCCACGTGTCAGTTTGGTCATGATGACCTGACAGTTCGGACAGAGAGTTCGAGCAGGAGGGACAACAGTTCGAGCATGGCCGTCGCTTCCCAGCTGGATGGGCCTGGTGGGCCGCGGCTCTCGAACCTTTCGAAACTAGCAGACAAAGCCCTAGAAAGACTCCCTCTCTACTAGGACTCGTACTCCTATAAGGAAACTACTAGCAGGAACTCTATAAATACAACACAATGGGCCAAGACAAGGTACGTCGTCTACAGTATTTACGCTGTTGCTCTATCCTTAAACTCTTATTGACTTGACCGTCGGAACTACACCGGGAACTAGCTCCGCCGTTAGTTTCTCTTGCAGGTCAATTCGCTCACCTCGCTAGTACTAGTTCACTCACCCGCAGCTCGCTCAGCTCTCTGCTTCCCAGTTTGGATCGTGCTCTCGCATCACCTCCCAAAAGTCAAACATGGCAAGTTAAGTAGTACCATGTAATAGTATTCCAGGTGGCATTGGCTTGAAAGGCTCTCTGATAAAACATTTGTGGTTCTTCCCGCTCCCCCTTCCTTCCTCCAGGACAAACCATGATCGTCGTCATATGTAGAATTAATTTTGAGCAAGATCAGGTTTGATGCATTAACCCCGGTCGGCTAAATGTACAGTGCGAGGGAGCACTTGTTGGAGAAGAGCTGGGATACGGTAGGAAGAGAAATCTGGAAATTTTATGGAGGAGAGAAGCGCAGCTAAACTAAATTATGAAGTTCATGCATGCATTTCAAAGTGCTCTCTATAACCATAACAAAATGGAGAGGCTTACCACATCAGTAGCAACTTTTCCATCTTTAATGCTACTGATCATGATCATGTCGCGATTGAACGTAAGATGTTTAGGATCGATTTTTATGTCACAGTCCAGGGCTATCTGCAACAATTAAAAAGAGTAACGGCATTAATTAATCAATTGATGCGGGGGGAAAAAGTTGTGGTTCCTAAAGTTGTGTGCATGCAATCCGTGCATCGAGCAGCAAGCAAGCTAGTATGGTAATCGCACTGCTCAATTGGATGCTGGAAACTTGAACCAGTATTTTATGGGGAAAAAAACGTAGTTACTGAGAAAATACAAACCCTGAGCTTTGGCAAGGTAACATGAAGTATTCGGACTTGAGCTCTAATGTCACCTAATAGTCTGATTTGGGAAATGCTAGTAGCGTTTCTTGAACCCTCTTGCATCGACTTCCCGGATGTAATTTCACTTATGTTGACGCATTCAAGTATTACTTGAGCTTCCACGCTTACATTTTGGCTCCGAGGAGGTTGATGAAGCTGCGGAACCTTGATCATTCCGATGACCATTCCATTTTCGAGGACATGAAGTCGTGAAGTGCTATAACTTATGCCAACCCTGTTAGGATTTGCGGCGTTTAAGGTTAAAGAAAGAGAAGATGAAACAAAGAGATCTTTGTTGGACACCACGTCGAGTTTGTAGGATTCTATTTTCGCTGTTTCAACAGAAAAGAGAGGCTTTTGGGGCTTCAAGACGAAGAAAATGATAATTGCTGCCAATCCTAACATGAAGACAATCGAAAGCACGAATATCAGAAAGAAGAAACAGCTTCTCTTGAAAAAAAAGTTTGGGACGAGCAATTTCTTCCTGCCAGAATTTTTTGAATGTGGTGGTGTTCTCGTAATATCCATAATATTTCTTCATCTTGGTTTTTTGGCTTATTACAATGTGATTCATGTTTATATTGATTAGAGAATGGTACCATGTCCGAGTTAAGGAGGAGACGAATATTGTGATCATTTCCTTTGGACTTCGTCTTTTCATTATACCTTTCTTCAACTTCATTCTACATGGTTCGCCATAATTTTTATTTATTTATTTTTTAATTTTCCCTGGGTTTGGGGTTATTCTAATCCGTCGAAAGTTCTTTATTAGCCCAATTGATCTGGCCCTCCAGGCCAGGCCACATAAACAAGGTCTTTGATTGTTACAAGAATTAGCTTTGCTACTGGAGCCTGTTTCAAGTCATGGCTAGGGATGAGATACGTGCGAATCTTTCTCTTTCCCTCTTCAAATAAATACATGGGTTAATCACATTTTATCCCTTTAAAGAATACCTCATTTCTCAGTTTACCCCCTAACCTTTAATTTTGCTCACTTAACCCCCTTTTGGACAAAATTATCCTTGCATTATTTTGACTTTTCATTTACCTTATTTTCCTTTCTTTTATTTCTTTTTCTCTTTTTTCTTTATTTAATTCTTCCTCTTTCCCACAAAAATCTTCACCTTAATGATTGAAATTAAAAAAGAGGAATTGCAGAGATCTATCTTCTCTTTAAATGATTAAAAAAATATTCAAATCACTTTCCTAAAATACAATTTTTTTAGCCTTTCAATTCTTTTAATTTTGAGTTTTCCTCTTTCTTTTCTAGTTTCTCATTTTATTCTCAAGAAAATATCATAAGATGAAATTGTTTTCTTTCTTTCTTTTCCTTCCCAATAGAAATTTCATTTCAACGAAAATTTTTGTTTTGAATTTGTAATTGCATATTTCTGGGTGAAGGTTTAAAAGGCATCACAAATTAATTTTAATTTTTTGTATGATGCCACGTGTCACAAATTTCAATTGATGATTATTAATCAGGTCACAATTTCATCTTAAGATATTTTTTTGGCAATAAAATGAGAAACTAGAAAGGAAAGAGGAAAACCCAAAATTAAAAGAATTGAAAGGCTAAAAAAATTGTATTTTAGGAAAGTGATTTGAATATTTTTTTAATCATTTAAGGAGAAGATAGATCTCTGCAATTCTTCTTTTTTAATTTCAATCATTAAGGTGAAGATTTTTGTGGGAAAGAGGAAGAATTAAATAAAGAAGAAAGAGAAAAAAAAAATAAAAGAAAGGAAAACAAGGTAAATGAAAAGTCAAAATAATACAAGGGCAATTTTGTCCTAAAGGGGGTTAAGTGAGTAAAATTAAAGGTTATGGGGTAAACTGAGAAATGGGATATTCTTTAAGGGGATAAAATGTGATTAACCCTAAATACATATGCAACCAATTGAAGGCAAAGATCTTTGAAACCTCAAGCTTACTACGCTTGAACTTTATTAATACTGGACTATGACATATTTAGCAATTTACACGTCTGGATCCCCAATGGATTTGTGGGAGGGAAATGATGATCAAAAGATCCCCCAGGTTTACTAAACCTTGGGAATTGGGAACCCACCCCTAAGAAAACCTTTTCTTGACCAACCCCATAAGCTGCTCAAGACAAGGAAAGAATATCGAATAGTTGGATTTTCATCGCATGCTTCGACTTACACGCGATCCTCAACTCGTACATTGATGAAACGCATTTAATGTAATACGTGGACAGTGCATCCATTTCAGCCATTTAGAGTCAGTTTGGATTGTAAATTTTTAAAATTTTTATAAAAAAAAAAAATTACCAAAACAATAATGTAATAAAAAATTAATTAAAAAATCTAGCAAGAGTTTTTTTTGTTAAAACTTGCAACCCAAATATGTTGAGACTTGCCAATGCCAACATATATCAAATGTAGAAGTTGAATATGATATTTCCTCCGTTTCACTTTGACAGTTTTAATTTTTTTTCTCACATAATTTAAGAAATATTAGTTAATTTTTTTGAAAAAGTAAAGCTAGTCTTGCATTAATATTAAGAGTAGCACTAATCACTATACATTTGCATTAATTATAACAACAATAATGAAGGTATATTACCTCGTTCAAGACATAAATCAAAGCAATTATTGGTAGAAAAGTTGACTATATTAAAAAATAAGGTAAACTATATTATTGATAACAAAATATATTAAATAATGATATTTTAAACAGACCATTTGGATTTAATAATTTTTTGACAATTTGTTTTTGTCTTTTAAATCTACAGTAATAAATTTTAAAAACTTCAAAAACAATTCAAAAAAAATACAACACATCTCTAATACATTAAAAAAATAAAAAAATACCCTCTTTCTTCTTCCACACACTACGCACCACCACCATCCATCACTCTCCACTACCACCCTCACTCCCGCGACCCACCCTCCTCTCTCCTCCCTTCTTCTCTTCCTTACTTCTCTCCCTTCTTCCCTTCTTCCTTCCTTTTCCCCCCTCAATCCCCCCCTCCCCTCCACTGACCACGACCTTCTTGATCGCAACCAAAAACCACGAGTAGAGCCGTGACCTTTCTAGTCGCAACCAAGAAGGTCGCGGCTAGAGTCACAACTTTTGTGTCGCGAGTGGGAGAGGGGTTTAGGGGATGGGGGAAAGAAGGGTAGAGAGAGGGAGGAGGAGGGGAAGGAAGAGAGGGACTAACGGACAGTGAAGAGAGTGAGGAGGAAGAGGGGGGATGGTGGTGAGTGATGTAAAATTTTGTAAAAAAAATACCTCAAAAAAGTTATAAATTATAAAAATATTTCAAAATACATTTAAAAAAATGCCCCAAAAAATACCTCTAAACCCAAAAACATTTACAGTAAAATTTTTTATATATATAATTACAATAATTTTTAAAAAATATCTCCAAAAATAATTAATCCAAACGAATTTAATAGAAAGATCAACTATGATTTAAAACGAATGAAAAAGGAAAACAAAAACTATCAGTCTTGTCACTTATGTGACATTTGTTTACTCAGCATCCGCACTCACATGCAAAGGAGTTCAGGCTTCAGTGATTAATGACTGCCAAAGGACACCTTTCATCGTTTTCATAACTCTCGTAATCCTCAACCACAACATAATGATGACCCCACCCCGTTGTTCAGGCCACCATAAGGTATCTCGTACGAGGTTGGGTCGTATACTCTATGGTAATGCCTACCAGCGTCTGGGTTCTTGCGCCCTTTCTGGGCTTGTCGGAGCTTTAATCTTCCCACCCCGTAATTGCTCGTGGAGTAGGTCTTACACAAATCCGTACCCTTCTTTTTAAGGATTAAAGGCAGAACACTCCCATGAACTTCACTCTTGAATAAAGATCAAATTCACCGTACTAGTTTTCAGATTGTTCATGTTAAAAAATGCGCGCACTAAATCGCAGGATTACACTCAAAATCATTTTGAGTCCATAACAATCTTAACCATTTGAACCTCCACACCAAGCGCTTCAAACTTTGTCAGATGAGGGGGTAAAAGGATAGCAATTCTTCAGGTCACCTTTATCCACTTCCCATCCATAATCCATTGAGTGATCAGGGAATTTAAATCAAACACTACTGAACATCGACAAAAGAAACCACGAGCCTACCTACCGTGCAAGTTGATGCACGAACGTCAAAAGCTGGCAGCCGTAACAGTTAGTCATAGATTATTCGGAAAATGACAAGCAACATATGAGGCCAAGGTACGGCTGTTCAGCTGCCAACGACTGCACAAGCGCTTTCAATCACCTGCTTGCCTGACGATTCCATCAGAAACGATGATGCTCGGCCCCCCTCACCACGTACCAACCATTAACTTCGCCGACCCTCATTCTCATCAAAATGATTCGACTACTACACATCATCTTCTTCAGCAGCAGTTCAACATTATTAGCTCCTCTTGTACAAACCGACGTAAGAATTCTTGGGATATATCCACGAGGCTTTCTACAAAAATCAGATAACAAGAAGCGAACTAAATAACCGTACGATGATCCGCAAGGACCACAAAAAAGATGGCAAAAGTCCCCATAGGGTATAATCAGAAGTCTCAGCCACCACAGGCCTCTAGCCGTGCTTGAGCCACCTTGTGTCCATTTTAGAAATTTTTCTAAAAATTTTGCATTCATTTTGCTGTGCGAAATGACTGTCACTGCTAATTGGCAATCAAAACCAGCTGTTGCTGCAATCCTTTCACCCAAATGTCCAGCAGCATTACAAACTAACTACAGTACAGTGATAAGAGTGGGATACCCATATAGAAAGAGTTCAAATTTAAGTAACAATAGGTATTATAAAACATTGGTCTTCATCGAGTCATCATCATTCATACAACCATCAAATTCAGAACACTTGAATCAAGAGTCACGAAAGGTTAATGCAACCTAATTACCTATGTACTCCCAATCTCATCAAAGTGCGTACAGCATCCATGGCTTAAGCATGCTTGACACCACAAACATACCTAAAGAGGCAAGAAAATACAAAATCAAACAAGGAATGAATCAAGCTCATATAAATTCAAATGAAACGCATGATGGGGAAGCTATATTTTCGAGAAAATCAAGTTTGAAAATTCACTGACATGTAGCCTTATTTACAGAAAGCCACAACAAGGCCAAAAGCAGGCTTAGTAAACACCCCCCATCATAGCAGAGATATCATCAAATGTCCAAAGATCCTCCATTGCATTCCCGCCACCCTGGGTTGCATCCCCATTTAGGAAGGTGTCAACAGATGCTTCCCAGTTTCCATCAAATAAAGGCATCTGATCGAACTTCATCTGGGACTCAAAAGCTGACAACTCTTCAGACAGCTTGTTATCATTGTCAGCAGCAGGCACCTGATCCAAAGAACTCTTCAGTTTCTTTGAAGGGTTTGTGTCCTCCGAAAATTGAGATTCTTCCACTTCTATTGCAGATGAGAGAATGGATGATATTTCTGGAGTTTTTGGGCACTGTTCTCCCCACCCAAAGTCGGAACAATCGAAGGAATTACTTCCTTGATCAGAATTAAAATAAAGGCTAGCACAATCAGATTGGGGAAATGACTTGAATTCCATCTCTCCAATGGTAGGATAAACATCAGCATAGCCAAACTGCTTTGTTGGTGGTTTTTCTTCAACAAGATTCAGAGAATTGTAGTAGTCATTTTCCATGCTGCTTGTGAAAGTCATGCTTTCACTTAGAGTGGGCTGAACTGGACCAGGAGTTTCCTTGACTTGTAGTTTCTGAGGATTCACAGCTACAGGGCGTCTTGAGGCAGAGCCTTGAGTTTCATCAGGAAAATTGACCTTGGCTTTTTTGCCTCTGATCCTTCGAGCCTCAGTATCGTAGGCTCTAGCAGCTTCTTCAGCAGTGTTAAAAGTTCCAAGCCAGACACGGACCCCTTTCCTTGGATCACGGATCTCAGCAGCCCATTTGCCCCATGGCCGCTGTCGGATACCTCTATATTGGTTCTTCCTCTTTCTCTTTGAGTATTTTTCAGATTCATCACTGGAATCAGATGATTTTCCATACTTGGTGCCTTCATGATGAAAATGAATATTTCATAAACAAGGTGCAACTATAGATAAACCAATATTCTGGTATTCAATTTTAAAGTACAATAATTACCAAAAAAGGAGAAACATAACCGTTACTTAATTGAAAACATGTAATTAAACAGAAACGACCAGGTACAGAGGGGTAAAATATTCTTTTTAGATAAATCATTCGTATGATAACCAGAATGTAATTCTGCCTTATGGAATTAAATTTGACCTCTGCCTAATCCTCCAAGCACTAAGTACCATTTTTAGCCACAAAAGATACGTATAGGCATCCAGGGCCGATTTAACATAAAACTTTTGATGTGGTACATATAGAGACGAACAATCTTGTATTGCGCACACAATTGAATTTCCCATTGATGTTAAGTAAAAATTAAAACAACAAGCCCTTCTATAAAACATAGAAAAACTATAAACTCAAAAAATATGATTGGCAAATTATTTGTTTCCTCCAAAAAACTCCGTAATTTTTTTAACCTTTCATTTCATACGTTCCAAAAATTTATGTTATAAAGAAATTCTTTTCATCTCTCTTCTTGTCTTTTTTGGGGTTTTCCCCTTTTCTTCCCTTTGGTTGGGGTGGTGGGGGAGAGTTTAGATCAGAGACAATACACGACAGAGTTCAGCAACACTATTCTTAAAAATTGCTAATAAATTTTCCGAAGAAAGTTCATTTGATCCATCATTTTCTATGAAAAGCCGCAAAAGAAATTACAGATTATTAATTAATATAACTATTAACCACAAAACTCCAAAAATATATGATCCAACACGGTAGCTCAATCAATCAAAATTACCCGGGGAAAAAATGAAAAGAACTGCAATTCATTCGTGGAACAAAATTTGACCCAAAGAAACTGTCTTTTTTTTTTTTTTTTACTTGAATCGCTGAAAGAGGGAAAAAAAAGGACAGAGACAAAACTATCACAACCCAAATATTATAAAAACGGTAAATATAATTAAACTCTGAGCTCCTAAAATTTAAAGCCCAAAAAAAGAAAAAATTGTAAATCAGGAGCTGCCAGACCAGAAATATCCGAAAATGAAAGGAAAAATTACCACGGGAGGGGATGGCAGAATGCTTGGAGGCAGAGAAACCGAAAGGCTTGACGTCTTCCAGCTCCTCCACTTCGTCATCGGAGTGGTCGTTAAACTCCTGAAAATCAGTCTCAAATTCGTCATCCAGGTCAACGACCTCAGATCTCAGCGGCTTGGAGTATAAATCGCTAGTGTTCTTCTTATTATTCTTCTTCTTATTAATGTCCTTCTTGGTACCAGGGAAATCGGCGCCGGTTCCCCAGAGCAAGTCGGCCGTTAGCCGGCGAGACGATCCGCTCGGAGGTATAAAATCGGAAATGATAGCACCGCCACACATGGCTTCTTGTCTCCGGTTGGAATGATTTGTATGGTTTTTTGGAGAAAAAGCTTTTCAGATGATAAAAAATTTAGGACGGAAAATGTTAGGAGGGTTTTAAAATTTATAGGAGCAGAGTAGGAAGAAGCGTCTAGTGTTAGTCTCTCTTTTTAATAATAATATAATGGTACTACCAGTCTACCGCAAGTGGTTGTACAGTGGTAAAAGTAAGGAAAAGGAGATGAATTCGGCAGGGGTGGGGACTAGGAGTGCTTTTACTCTCTTACCCCTTCCTTGGGTTGTTATTTGCAGTTAAAGAAATTTGTGAGACAGAATATCCTCGTGGTTGCGCGTGGATGAAAGCCATGAGCGAGTTTTTTTTTCCCCCCGCCAGCAAAGGGGTATTTTAGAAATTTTAAGAATAAATTTACCATATTGGGCCTATATTGTTAGACATGGCTACGGATTTCGAGTTAAAACTCGACGGTTCTAATTTTTTTAAAAGATCAAATATGAATACTTCTTTACGGGGATGGTTGCGATTACGAATTTTGAACCTCCAGTTCCAATTTTATTGTGGTTACAGTTTTACTTTCTTTTGATTACGTTTCTAATTCTTTTAGTTACACGTAAACATTTATTGTTATAAAATTAATTCTAAGAAAATATGATAACAATTGTTAAATATATATGTATATATATATATATATGCGCGAGAGCACATAAGAAGTTTATTGTTTTATCATGTGTAAGAAAGAAGAAAAAATGATGCATCTTTTATGAAAAAAAAAATCTCATTCTTGATTATATTAGATTAATCTTGGATTTAAATTAGTCACGAGATATAGATTTACTTTTAAAAAAAAAGGGACAATGGATTGTTGGGTTATGATTGAACTTATTGGCATTAGATGCTGACTATTGATGTTGAAATATAAATTGGACAAATAGGTTTAGATAGTAAATATTTTTTAAAATGATTTGAACAAATTTTAAACCGGCGATTTCGCTTCCGGTTCGGGTTCAAATTTTTAATGAACTTGAATCTTTAGTTATAGTTATGGTTCCAATTTCAGTTCAAAATTTCAATGAACTCGAACCTTTAGTTACAATTATAGTTCTGATTCCAATTTCCAAAATTCGATTCCAGTTCAACAAAATGCAGGACTAATTTCGGTTCAAATATTAACTATGACCACCCCTATATATTGTTACTAAAATACTAATAATAGAGGAGGTATGTGTTACTTTTTAAACTAAAGAGAAGCTCTCTGCAATAGTAAAAACCTCAATGAAACTTTCTGATTTATCCCTTACCTTTGATGTCGAGATATGCCAAAAGTTTCGAAATGACAACATGTTTCCTCTCTAAAGTAGAACTTGTATAATTTCTGCACTTTTTTTTTAATAGAGTAGTACAAGTGAGTTTGAGACATCTCGCTTTATTTTTGTTTTTTGTTTTGGATAATTAGCACCGTAGACCTTTTCGTAAATCTTTCATTTTCTACTTATCGAGATTCTGATGGAAAGTTAGAAGGGCATATCTACACGCTTACGCTTGTAGATATCGATCTATATGCAATGTATTTAGATGGAAGCTGACGGCATTTGAGCTGTTGCGTGGACTTTCAAATGCTGTAGAGGCAATTGCGGACCACACGGCAGATGGTCCTTTACCAAACTCGGGCAAGGGGAAGCAGGAAAAAAGAAAAAGAAAAAAAAAAAATTGAACGCACCTAATTTGACCGACGTTTAGTCCGCGAGTTAACTCTCTTGACCAATGTTCCATTTACTAAAAGTGGGAAATCGTGCTTGTATTTTGGGTTATTATCACTTTACCCCCTTTAACTATATCACAACTATCAATTTACCCCCTACCGTTATCTTTTAGTCACTTTACCCCCATAAGTAATTCAATTCAATATAGTCAAAATTTTTGAAAAAAAATACCCTTTTATTCTATAACATTACTATATTGTTATTATTATTTTATTCCTTTAAATTATAGTGATATAATCGCTTTAATTCCTAACATTATTTTCTAGGCATTTTAGTTCATTGTTAATCTAACTAGTATGGTCAAAAATTTTTAAATATATTTACCCATTTATATATATAATTAAAAATAAAAAATTTGGAATGATTATTCTTCTTTTTTTTCACTTTAAGAGATCCAAAAATATAAAAACAAAACGATTTTCTCAAATTTCTTTTTTCACACTTATTAATACTAGGAAAAGAAAAAGAAATAGGAAAGAAGAAGACAAAAAATTAGATTTTGCAAAAAAAAAAAGAAAAAAAAAGTCTAACATTATCGTATTAATTTAAGGTTGTTATAATTAGAATTGAAACCTAGTCAGAAACAGTAAAGTAAAATAATTTTAAAATAATAAAAGTATTTAATTCTTTCTTCATTGTATTTTTTTAAAAAAAATTGAACTCTCTCTCTCTCCATCTCTCTCCCCCCCTCTTCCTCCCCCTTCCCGATCTTTCAATTTTTTTTAATATTAATAAGATTGTCAAGAAAAAAAAGATTAATACTTTGACTTTTTTTCTTGATACTAAAGAGGAGAAGAGCCATTCTAAGTTTTTTATTGCTTTTATTATACAAAGAGGAGGGTACTTTCTTCTAAAATTTTTTAACTTGCTAAGTTGGTTTAATGGTAAAATAAATTGTTTGAAAAATAACTCTATAGGGTAAATTGATAATGAGACTATAGTTTATGGAGATAAAGTGATCATAATTTTAAGGGTTAAACTTGTTTTTTTATTTTAATTAACAAATTTCGTTAAATTTGACCGTTAGTCTGGGGTAAAGTGACTAAAAGATAACGTTAAGGGGGAAATTGATAGTGATATCGAACGTTAAGGAGGTAAAGTGATAATAACCCTCTAATTTTCCATTTCATGTGCCTAGAATCATACTCAAGCTGTATAGTGTCCAATCTTTTTGTGTTTTGTTCTAGGAGATGGAATTGAAATTTTAGACCAGTTAACGCTATCACAAGTTCATTTACTAGTTAATAATAATTAGAATCACAATTGAAAACTCTACGAATACAGTTAAAGAGAGGCGAACTAACAGCGAAGTGGTACTTGAGGACCTTAAGAATGAATCAAAATGCTCCAAGCCACAACGGGCTCTTGGTACTCATTCGAACGTAAAATATTGGAAGCACTCAAGCTTTACTTCGACTAAAGTGCTTCCAATATTTAAGGGTATCGGGAAGTTCCGTGCAGTTTTGGGTTGTTATGTTTACCACCGTGAGAAATGTGTTTGGCTAGGGTGTGACCTGGGGGTAGGGATTTCCTCATGTTACATTCCCTTTAATTGCTATAAATCTTGTAATATTAAACGATTCTTTTCCTTGGATTGGTGCGAATCAAAATTTACATCAGTTTATGTTTATTGATGTAAGTCTTAGTATAATATTTAGCGCAAGTTTTGAGATACGTTAGTCCAGTAAAAGGATACATCAAATATTATAAAATTACACTGATTCAGTAAAAAAAAAAATGCATTAAATATTACGTAGCTTTTATGAGTTTTTATTAAAATCAAATTATACTCTATCGATTTGATGTATATCAAGAAAAAAAAAGTGATTGTAAAAATGTATTTATGAAAAAGTAAAAAAAAATTACAATCGAAACGAGGCCTTACATTAACCGAAAAGTGTAATATATAGGTGTGTTTGGATTGTCTTCTATTTCATTTTGCGTGTGTTTGGATTGTAAATTATTTGAGATATTTTTACTATAACACTTTTTGTGATGTAATGTATATGAGATAAAAAGGTAATTGAGAAAATAAAAAGGTGTATTGAAAATTATAATTGTGATGTAAGCAAATAAATTTGGACAAAAAATCTCCTGTCCAGACACATTCTTTATTTACCCACACTGATTTATTTCCATCATCAACACATTTTTCAATCACTTTTTTATCTCACATACATCATATTTAAAAAATACTACAGTGCTCTTTCACAAAATTATCTTAAATAATTTACCATCCAAACACTTGCGCGACAGAGGATCCTTTGCTGTGGCGCCGCACGTACAGACAATCTGACGTGTTGAGTGGACGGAATAATCCAAGTCGCGTGTCGCGAATCACGACACGAGTCGTAAGTACCAACCAGCTAAGAAGGACCAAGTTGACGCATAAAGTAGAATAAACTAGAACGTATGCATGCATCTCACTGTGCCGTAATCGTGGAACCAAAAGCCAACAGGCCCAACACGACAAAAAAGTATTTTAATTATTAGAGAGCCCCTAAATTATTTTAATTATTATTAACTTTTAGCCCCTTATCTATTTTTAATCTCAAATTAGCTTTCAATAGTAACGAGCGGCACATTTTCATCATTTTGTCCATCTCTACCGTTAAACCTTATGAATTTAAGAATAAAGGCTGATGGATCTAAATAGTGAAAAAGGACTGAAGGATCAGAATTTTACATTTTTTAGTATTGAAAAACTAATTTAAGATTCGAAATAAAATGAGGGCTTAAAGTTGAAAATTGGAATAATTGACAGGATTGTCATGTTATTTACCCTTATATGTTTGCTAGGATATATATATATATATATATATATATATAAATGAAAAATTCTTAAATCCCTTTTGGTTAATATATTTATAATTATGTTTTAATTATCTCTTGTCACATCATTTAATAATTTCCATCAATTTCAATCCCTGAATTCCCCTCCAAGGAAATAATACGTCATGTTAGTAATTTTTAAAAATATTTCCGCTGTGTTGTTGTAAGTAAATCTGAATACCTTGTCGATTACCAAGAGCGTGGAATATTAGAGCTTTAAAAGAAAGTATTTGGTCCATTACTCTTCTTAGGCTAAGCATTATTACACAGTTGTAGATAATGTACAAGACTCCATCCATTTCACTTGTACAGGCTTTGAAGTTTCCTAATTAAGAAGTGTTCGATTGCCGGATTATCAAAAAAAAAAAAAAAAATTTTTTGTTCAAGTGAATTCCATTTTTGTTTTTGTTCTTGTACGTTTTCACTCTTTCAAAATCCATTGTCGGATGTAGCTAATGATGAAGAAATAAATCATAGATATTTTTTTTTAGTTCTGCGAGATAGTTAACTAGTCATAATTACACTTGTTGATTTTTCACTTGATCATAGATTCTGATTTTGAATAATTAATTTTTTTTTTATGTTCTTATTTGTTTTAACTTTGTATAGATTATGAATTCTTTAATTGGCACAAAAAAAAACCTAAAATTCAGTATCTAGTTGATTCTTTATAATCACTGACTTCAATTCGATTTTGCAAAATCTATCCCTTGACGAGCTTAATGCATCATCTCTCATCAATAAAAGAAAAAGTGAGGAAGCAGACACGCTGACGTTCGTCAACAGTGATTGTCCTTATTAGCAGAATTGAAGCTTATCCTTCACTAGCAGTGGCGACGGAGACAAATTAGGATAAGGGTAGACGTCAGCCCTCGTACATGATTATGGTGAAGACACCAAAATAGTAGTCTTAAGATGATTCAAATGGTAAAAATAAGACGGACATTCGAAAATGGAGTCTGAAATGGCAAAACAGCAGTAACCAGCTAAGAAATGGCAAAGCATCGATTTGGTCTTGAATAGTAGAGTATTAATCTAACCTCTGGGAAGGTGTCGTGTGTTCAGCTGCCTGACTTTTGAAGCATTATCTCTATAATGGTTAATTTTTGCCATGCCGTACGAGTAAAGGATCCCAAAGGCCAAGACAGGCGGAGGAGGGTAGACCGGAGAAGAGAAGTTGGACCCGAGCTCGTGGCTGACACGTTTCCCTGGGATTCTTTGTAGAAGCATCTAGAGTAGAAAGCATGCATGTTGAACGCAGGTTTCCATCCACCATTCTTTGTAGTTTACTTTACTGCAATATTTTCACTTGGGATGTCACATATTTTCTATGCCAATCCAATGCCACCTCTAATATTGCGCCAAGTGTCCTGTTATTATTTGCACTTTAATTTTCTAATAATTCAAATTGGTTTGGTTTAACACAAATTTTCTCTATCCTCTAAAACTTTGAACCAAAATTAACCGACCGGTCTAATTTATATACCAATACTTTTGAGTTTACGACTCACGATCTGTTGCTTTGAGGAAAAAGAAAAAGAAAACCCTAAACAAAATTGCCTCCAAACCCTCAAATTTTAGAGGATAGAGAAAACTTATATTAAACCAAACCAATTTGAATTATTAGAAATTAAAGGGCAACTAATAACAGGACACTTGGCGCAATATTAGATGTGGCATTGGATTGGCATAGAAAATATGTCATCGAGAATCCCAAGTGCAATATTTCGAGCTTGGATGCGCTGTCGCAGCGGGCTCGGTTTTGCCAAATTTTTATGCCATCCCTCCTATTTTTACGAAATTATCCCTAGAAATTGCTTGGCATATAAACAAGTACTTGCGCTTTCTGAATTCCACAATTTGCAGATAACACACTCCACCCAGTGAGTGAATGCAGATCAGATGAAACCATTCTTCAGATTAGTGTAGAGCGCAATTTGCAAAACAATTTTTTGCCCCGCACTTAAATAATTCATACCAGTCACACTCATGGTCTCATGCTACTCTACCATCTTAAATGTACTGAATAAAAAAGGTCATTAATTAATGTATTAAAAATATTCGAACTTTAGAATGTTTAGCAATAATGTTATATACATCTATTAAAAAAAAAAGAGAATGTTTAGGAATAATAATAATAATCACTCACCTTAATCATCATCGACCACTCTCCGCATGGTAAGTTTTTTGGGCCCAAACCTCCTGATGTGGCAATATTAAAAAAATCCAAAAATGAAATACAAACCGGAGAAACGTAATAGCTGGGCTGAATGTCGGGATATGGGCAATGAATTTCTCGATGTGTTTCCTAGTGGCCCAAAAGTTTGGTGACCACTATTCCGTGGAGTGGGCTTGGCCTACTCTGTTCAACCAAGACCCCTTTTCTCTTCTTCTTTCCTAATCGAAGGCCCCAAACACCGAGTTGTGTAGTGCAAACTACAAAAGGAACAAAGCCGGCGCTGTTGTTGGCTCGACGTGATTATGGCCTGAGTTGTAACTTGTAAGGTGACGAGGGCTGAATTTTCTTTCCCGCCTTGCATTTGCATCCAAGTTTTCCTAATCTGGAAGATTAATTTAAAAGGGATCAACCATAACTCAATCACTAAAGGGTCCTTGTTACTTGAAAATTCAAATGAGATCTGAATTTGCTTTTACAAAATTAATTCCCCTTTCAAAGCTCTTATTCCACATCGCACAAAAGTAGAAAACCCAAATAGAGCATTGTGTACAGAGTTTTGCTGATAAGCAGATACGATCTTGCAGCTGGAGACAAAGCTACAGCCACTTTATATACTACTGCTTAAAACAACTTGCTATTTCGTAACCTTTTGTTTTGCATATGGACTTTCAGCAGCAGAGATCTAATACATTATTATAATCAGAAAGCATGAAATGGAGGTGATAAATAAACAGAACAATTACTGTGAAAAAAAAAGGGTAAATAATAAAAACATGAACAGATAAAAAAGTGCAGATCCAAGACACCCCTGAACATGCTAATTAAGAAGCGATGCACAAAACCACAGAGCATCTGCAACATATAATTCCTGATTCGTCCATCATGCTACAACTTTTAACACACAAAGGGTTGTCCCGGGCACAATCCAAACTCACCATGCGCAGAGAACGCGCTGCTACGGCACTCGCATTGATTATACATTATCTAGCTTACGGATTAAGAGCTAATGAAATAATTCATTTTACAATACAGGATCAAAAGAAAGAAAGAAAGAAAGAAAAATGGAACTTGAAAATTTCTACACCCCAAATTCCAAAATTTTAGATTGGATTCGGATCAGAGAGGTTGCTGCATTGTGACGACTATTGGACTTCTGACAGAATGATTCCCATCAGACCATACCAAAGAACCACTCTTCAAACTTGAGCTTCCGGGAGAGAGTTTCACAGCCTCGGCTTCGACTCTAACCAGAAAATTCAGCTTCTGGCCTGCCCTCCGGAAGGTAAGCTTGTCCGGCTGCACCGTCACTGATGTCCCTACAGGAGGCGTCACGGTGGCCTTGTAAACCGAATTAGCATCCCCAACGTTGGTAACTGTCCTGATAAAATGTGTGGACATCTTGTGCCTCCCATATTGTTGGAACACAACTGATAAAGATGGATAGTTCAAATTCCCGATGTGGCCAGCCCTTTTAGCCCCACTGCAATCAGCCTTCTTCCTCGTGATGGCCTGAATATTCTTCACGGTATAATTTGAATTGCAGAGGAAATCGACAT
This sequence comes from Coffea eugenioides, assembly GCF_003713205.1. NCBI lineage: Eukaryota > Viridiplantae > Streptophyta > Magnoliopsida > Gentianales > Rubiaceae > Coffea > Coffea eugenioides. The sequence goes on along the minus strand of NC_040038.1, from coordinate 669,285 downwards.
AATCATAAGTCGTGAGGTCGAAAACCAATCCGGGATCCATTGCTTTCTGAGGATGCACATGACCTGCACCGTAATCCATCACGGTAGACGAATTTCCAGACGACTCATCCAACATCGTTTCTCCCCGATTATCCACAGTGTAAGCTGTGGTCATCAACGCTGACCTTATTGCAGCCGGACTCCATTCCGGGTGAGCAGCCTTCAACAACGCGGCGAGGCCAGAAACATGAGGGCAGGCCATCGACGTACCCGACAAGATATTGAACTCCGTCCTACGTTTGTCAGAAGGAAGTCCGCTGGGACCGACACCATCCGGCCAAGCAGCTAGAATATTCAATCCTGGGGCAATTAAATCGGGTTTCAAAATCTCCGGGGTCTCAGGATTAGGCCCTCTAGCCGAAAACGAAGCGACGACTGGAGCTGGGCTTACATTCAGCCTGGTGCCCCGGAACATTATTGTGGCTGTGGCGGTGGCTGAGGATTTTTTCGACTCCGAGAGGATGTATTTCCTTATTTCGTCGCCGCCAGATGCACCCACAGCCGTGGCGGGTAACACGTGGCAATCAGCCACTAATCCTTCGCCGTCAAAAACTCCGTTAGCCAAGATCATCCCGATTCCGCCAGCCTTTTTCACCACCTCACCTTTAGAGGCTCGCGAGTTGATTCCTCTGTCGCATAAAACAAGCTTTCCCTCTACAGCCTTAGGGTCCAGCGAATTTTCTAAACACAACGAAGATGAATAGCCATCACTACCTTCACTGCCGGCGTAAATTAACGGGTAAAGTTTATGTGGGGCCAGCGCCGGCCCGCCGTAAAGGCTGGTTCCCGGGATTACCTTCCCATTTCCGAGCTTAACTTCCGCCGGGAAGTCCCTATCGATGGTTCCAGCTGCCACGGTGGTGACCCAGGGGGCCACATTAGTGACAGTTAGGCCGCCTGGACCGCCATTGCCAGCGGAGGCTGAAACAAAGACGCCGGCTTCCCATGCTCCAAAAGCGCCGATGGCAATGGCGTCGAGGTAGTAGGGGACCACGACACCACCGACGCTGAGGGAGATGACGTCGACGCCGTCGGCCACGGCTGCGTCGAATGCGGCGAGGATATCGGAGTCGTAGCAGCCGGAGTTCCAACAAACTTTATACGCAGCTAAGCGAGCTTTGGGGGCCATCCCAGCAGCCACGCCGCGAGCGTACCCCAGAGTCGAGGCTGGAAAGACGTACCTGCCGGCGGCAATGGAAGCGGTGTGGGTGCCATGGCCGTCTGAATCCCTGGGGGAGCGATACTCGGTGGTCTCATTCATCTTCCCGTTGGTGGCCTCGTAGCCATTGCTGAAGTACCTAGCTCCGATCAGTTTCCTGTTGCAGGAAGTGGCCAGAAAGTCCCTCCCGGGAACGCAGGCGCCTTTCCACTTGGGGGGAACGGGGCCGAGGTCCCGATCGTCGAAGGATTTCCTCTCGGGCCAGATCCCAGTATCAATAACAGCGATGACAAGATCGGAGCCGAAATCGGACTCCTTGAGCAAGCCGGCGCTGTCGGAGGTCTTAAGGCCGAGAAATTGAGGGGATCGCGTGGTATGAAGTTGCCTGACTTGCTCGGGAATAACAGCGAGAATGCCGGGGAAGGAGTGAAGGGCGTGAGCTTGGGAAACAGTGAGCTGAGCAGAGAAGCCGTGGAAGACGGTGCTGTAGGTGTGGAGAAGAAGAGAAGGAGGAGGAGGGGGAGTGGTGGTAGTAGCAGCGGTGGAATCATGAGATGAGAGGAGAAGAGGAGAGGGAGGACTCATACCAGTGCTGGTGAGGGGAAGATGGAAGGCTTAGCATCGGGGCGAACTCGTACGATAAGTCTTGCGCTCTTTCAGTGGCTAAGACAGAGGATGTTGGGAGGAGTAAGAGAAACAGTGCAGCAGGGAGGAGAGGAAGATTGGAAGAGATGGCCATTTAATTTAAGCGCTACTAGCATTTAGCATCTAGCATCTAGCATTTGGGGAGGAGGAAGAGAATGGTGGGAGAGGGATGGATTTTTTGATATGCAGTACACTGTGAAACTCCTCACTACACAACTGTGAGTTTTGAGCTGCTAAGAGTGGGAATAAATGGTGCGAGTGAAGAAGAAAGAGAGGCGCTGTTTGTTTGTTTGATGTTTGATGTTTGATGTTTGATGATGGGAGAGTGCTGTTTAAGAGTAGAGCGGGGAAATACTGCTCACTGTGCTAGTACCAGTACTGGGTATTGTAGTGACTAGTGAGTGAGGGCCAAATTCAGGAATGGAAAGGAGGATGGAACGGGGAAATAAGAAATGTTTTTCACAATAATAAAATAATATATCCTTTTGTTCTTATTTCCAGCCTCGAATTTTAAATACTGAGTATTTAACATTGCAAATGATGATATATATATCCAGTGACTGAGGGAGTTTTATGTATAACAACTAGGTAGAATTTATTTTAGAATTATGCGCATATTCATTGCAAAAGGAGCAGAATACAAAAGGAAAGAAAAATCCTTGTGAACTACTGCTATCAAGGAAATGCATGCAGCAACAGACATCCCATTTTTATCCATAGGGTTTGTGAACTGAATTGATGATGCTCTCGACAATTTACCAGAGAATTTAAATGGTAAAAGCTTTAAGCAGCCGCCCAAACACCAAAACCAATTTGTCTCCAGTGCAAAATGGAGGTTGATGTACTACAGCACCACGCGCATGCTCTCCATCATCAAATGCTTCCACTTTCCCCGTGTGCCGTTGGTGAAATTTTTCCACCTTTTGGAGCCGAAAGTTAAAACCTCCTGGGCATAGCATTTGCCAGTCCACAATTCTCTATTTTTTTACAGTTGATAAAAGACGCACGACAATGCGGTCAACAACACACTGGGTCACGGTCCTTTTCTACATTTTTTTTTTTAATTTTTTATGAAACGGCCAAATATATTGAAAGCGATCAAAAGTTCCCCGGGCTATCGATGGTAAAAATACTCCACCAGTCCATTGTAAAATACTACTACTGCTACCGTACCACAAATGGTTAGGACAGGCGTCCATTTAAGTCCATGCCCAGCAATAATTTCTACATTAGTTACTTTACAGCCTGCACTCACCGGATCTATTGTTACAATTTACGCTTAAATAATTACATGTATCTTGTTTTTTTTTTCTTTCTAATAACTGCCAAGGGGAAAACAACAAAATAAATCTTCAACAAGTTTATTAGGTTCTGCTTTTTTGGTACAACTTTTATATTTTAGCTAGAAATTAAAAAGAACCAGCTGTAGAGTAATAAGTTTGTTGGAATGCATTTTTGGAAGAACTTTTGAAGCTCCATATGCATTGCAACATTTCAGAGTTTTTATGTAAAAATATATTGTAGCGTTGTGATATACGTGACATTAAAAAAATAATTCAAAAATATTTGCAAAATTTTTCTCCGAACAGTGACAATCCAAAGTTATTGGAAATAATCCCAAAATTTTTCCTCGAAACATTCGAGTGAATGCTTTTTATGCTAAATTGGATCAAGTAACCGTCATTCACCATAACTCATTAACCTAGTATTTTGTAATTGTAAATTTAGAAATATCATAGGATTTGAGGTCTCAGACAATAGTGTGTTCGGATTGTAGATTATTTGGAATAATTTTTTTTTTAAAAAAATATTATAACACTTTTGTTAATATGATACACTTGAAATAAAAAGTTAGTTAAAAAAAATATTTTGATGCCGTAAGCAAATAAAATATTGACAAGTAAACTACTACAATCCAAACAAAATTCTTTCATATCATCCTGAACAATAATAATTTGTGACAAGATCTTTTGTGTAAACACAGACTTTAATTTAGTTAAATATTTCCGAATCAGAATGCCAGTCATTTTATCTTTTACTGTAAGTATTAAAGGCTAATCAGCGTATTAAATCAGTAGTCACGAGGGGGAATTATTTATTAAAAAAAAAAATGCCAGTTGGGTGGGTGGGGCATAGACGTTTCAACGGTGTCGGGGGCTCATCTTCTCAACTTTATATTTGACGATTTTATGATGACGAAGGTGCCTGTATTTCACGTACCGCGGGACATTCCTCAGACGCGTGTATTTTATTTGTTATTTTGTAAATGAGAAAAGAAAGAAGGAAAGAAAAAAAAGACGGATGGACATCAGGACATGCCTGCCTGGCTACGCGCGATCCAGTACCTCTTACTGAGCTTATTTAGGAGTATTTAAATAAAGGAGTAGTATTTATTACATTAATTAATTAATAGGAGAATATAGTAGGAATATGTCCTTTTGATTCTAATGAAACTGTAACTACTAGTACATGTTTGGTCGTTGAGATCACCTCATACCAGTATTTGATACTAGTATGGTGACAATTTGGTCAATACATGAGACATAATAGGATCCGACGTCAACCATTGACAATTTGGTCAATACATGATACTCCATGGTGGTGGCAATGACATTTGACTGCATGTACATATTGTATGCTAAAAGTAAAAGTGCAGTGCTTAAAGATAGATATGATGGGAACTGAAATGGTTTTGGTTTTTGTAAAAAGATGTTGGAAAGGGGCCAAACTAATCGACGGTGCTCCTCCTGCTGGTCATGCCTTCCGATCGAGGCCAGTTGTGTGGATCATCATCATTGGCAATTTGGAAGCAACGATATGGTGGGCAGTGGCACTGGGGCCAATGCTGCTGGCTGCTTCTACTCCGATTAATGCGTCCTGCAATCGCCATTCAATCTTGCTGCTGCTGCTGCTGCTTCTCTCTCTCAACTGGGACCTCACCACTCCCATCTAAAACTTCCAACAGTGAAAAATGCGACGTCAGTCAGTCAGTTTGAGACGAATTTATTACCGCATGAGGATGAGGGAGAGGGAGGGGGGGTGGGTGCATGCATGCCTGCCTGCATGGATGATGCTAGCAAGGAAGCCAGCTACCAATATCCGTGTCACTGGGTGGGTCATTAACAGAAAGGGTTTTCATTGTTTTACTGTGCCTTGACGCGTTATCTAATTATCAAGAGGCTGATCAGTCATCAAAATCATGAATGAGTTGAGTTCCTGCAGGAAAGCTAATCAGCCTGTCGTAAAATTTCTACTGTCCGTGTCCGGTAGGAGTGTCAAAAGCATTCTTTGTCAGAGAAATGCCACAAAAATGGACTACGATTCGAACAAAGGCACCACAGGTATGGTTGCTTTTTACTAATTATTAGTTCCTAAAAACAGTAGCAGTGTAGTCGTTACTGATGGCAACTTATTTCTTCTGCTTACTTTAAAATTCAAAGAAAAGTAGCAAAAAGCAGGCATGGGATGATGGGATGGGCCTCTCTTACCACTTTAAAAAGTCTACAATCAAAGGTTAAAACGCCAACTTTTCTACTTTCATGCTTGCCAGCCACCTGTTTTGACATTTTCTTCTCCCTTCACCTTTTTTATTGGGTTCGCGGCTGCAATTCTGGGTTGGATGCATCTCTATAAAATTTTATAGGAATCATAATCTTTTACGCGCTAGGAGTAATTAACGTTGGCATGTCATTAGATACATGACAATTAGTTTAAGTTTAAAATGTCAGATTTTATATGTACGTATCATACATTTGACTGTGATACTGTAGTATATTCTTCTTGAAATATTTATAAATTTCAAAAATATGAAAATCATTTAACTGTGTCTTTTATACCATATGGCTAATCCCTTTCCGATGGACGATATAAACATTGGAGGTACCAAGGACAGGACATATTATGATTGTGATTTAGAATGCTCCTTCCTTTACTGTGTAAAGTCCAACAAGTTTGTGGACAATAGGGCTCGTGCATCTTCTGTATGTAATTATTATGATTGACGGTGCTCCACTTCTGTGCGTGTATCTATCATTTCTTTAATCTCATATAATTGTCATCATTTTTAGAAGCTTTGGCTAAACCCTAGACATGCAAAAGTTAAGTGACTCGAAAATACTACAGAATCATCGCTGTTTTCCACCTAAGTGTAAATGTGTATGAAGTAATAAGACTCTCTACTGTAAATGTAGCGTCCTGATACATGAGTGTATCATAATCATAATTAATGAATGCAGCAACATGGAGGTTTGAAGTTGTGTAAATAAGCCAATGTATCGTTGCCACTCATGTCTTCATTAATTTCATTAAGTAATAAGCTCAATTTTCAATTCTCTGTCCGGAGGACTATTTTAATTCTACCAAAGTAGAAACTAGGAGTCAAAATTTAGTCAGATCTAGTTCAGGGTTCGACTTCCACGGAGGAGTTGCTGGTCTTATCATCAATCAATTCAGGCAAAGTGATCCCAAGATTTTTGGAAGAAAAAAAAAAAAGGAAAAATTGCTCGTTGGAAACTAAAGAACTCCCTTTGTTTAGATAAAGTACAACTCCTTTACTATCTGATCCCATAGGGATTTTGTTTGGAGTCAAAAAAAAAACAAGAAGAGGAACTTGGGAGCGGCAGACAAATCATTCATTAATTTACCAATTTACATAAAAATAGCAGAGATAAGCATGTAAAAATGCAGTGCAGCTCCCGATCCAGCGTCTCCCTGTTGTCTCGTTTCGTTTTGACCGACTAAAACTGGAAAAACGCCGTCGCATTAATCCGATTTTCGATACGTCAAAACGAATCAAGAACATGAATCATAAGTCCTGGACCTAAATTAAGGTCTATTTTTGGGGATGAACGTCTTTAATCTATCTTGGATCGCTTAAGAAAAATCAAAACGAATAGAATGATTGGACCACTTAAAAAAGATCAAAACAGAAATAGAACAACGCTATAATCAAGGTGAATACTTGATTGATAAGTCGACGAAACACCTTACGCTAACTCTAAGATATTCAAAAATGGCTTTCACAAGCCAAAAGAACTCTTTCTCACCAGAAAGAAATTTAAAAATTTCTTAACAAAATTCTTATTCCATGTCTTGTCTAACTTACAAACGTATAACTAAGGTTTTTATAGCTTTTATATGACTTAGAAATCAAACATGACTAGAATTCATCTAACTAAAACTTATCCTTAACTCGACTTAAAGCTCAACTATGGTCAACATGACCTAGTCTTTTACCATCAACTAATGACTCAATATTACTCTTATCTAACACGAATCCGACCATTTAAATAAACATGAAGCATGGCTGGAAATAATGCAACAAACGCCAACATGAAGACTCAATAACAATGACAACTTAAATAACCACACTAAAACTAAGGGATGTTAGATTGTTGGACTTTCATTAATCAATCACTTATATGATTTGAACACGAGCCATCAGGCCCTATGTCCTATGCTCCCATCAGTATTGTTAGTGTGGTCAACATAACAAGAAGATGATTAGACACGTACCATCACACAAACATCTCTCGAACGGACAGAAAAGTGGCGAGTGATCTGATGCGTATAAAGTGATGGAAACGTGTGGATATTTTTTTTTTTTTTTAAATTTCTGCAACAACTCGCAATCCAAACAAGACCGGTTCCTCCATAGATTCGGGATTCTCAAGAAAAGATGTAGAATTGTATACCAAACCAAAGCCCTCAACTCAAGCTCTCTAATATACCCACGAACCAACAACATGCAGCGGTCAACAATCCCAGACACTGAATAAAGAACAACAGAATTTTAATGGAACCCATAAATCGAATCATCAGTATCTCTATTTGCTAGGTCTATGATCCATAATAACGAACGAACAAAAGTCAAAAGTAGATGAAATCTACTAGATAAACGAGGGAATCTAACCCCTTTGTAAGCCTTAAAATTCAGGAAATCTATCTACCCATCATTATTTGTGATCTTCGACTTCACCCATGAATCGAATTTGGTCAGCAGCAGGGTTAACCGGGGTTTATCTAAAGAAAAAGATAGGTGGCAGGGAGAGATGTTCACGAATTAGGGAGCTATACTGCATGAGATCATGAGCCACAGCATCAAACCCAGCACGAGCCTGAGCTATAGCGTCCGCCCGAACCTCAGCCTGATACTCCTCGCAAGACTTGCCCATGTGCCACTTAACCCCACATTCCACGCAGAAGATTCTCCAACATCCCGGGCAAGCTTTGATCCTGAAGCCCCTGTTATCATCCACGAATTTAGCAGAGCAGAACAACAGAGGACATTTCATGATTTCTGGGCTTGCAAGGACATTGCTCTCTCGTCGTGCTTCAACAATTCGATCGTAGACTTCATCCGGGATGTATTGGCGAAATTGTTGAATTCCCAACTTTTTATTGCAATTTTCCTTCGGGCACTTGATCTTCTTGTTAATTTTTGTATATTCTTGAATCTTTTCTCCGACGTAAACCCTCATGCAATCCTCGCAGAACAGGTGTCCGCAGTCAGGGCTTCGTTGCATCTCTCCAGTGGGTTTATCGTCACCGCAAAGCGCGCACTCAGACCAAGAAGACTCTCCTTTCTCCGTGCGTGATGTCCAGATATTGAATGGAGCACAAAAACGAGGCTTTAGCGGATAAGAAGTGCAGATTCCTGATATGTGTTTTTTTTTTTTTTTAATTTGTATTTTTAAAAACAATAACAAAGATCAAGTTTTAGTACGTAGTAACTAACTTATCATATGGAAAACCCCATGAATAAAATTCGTGGACTAATAATGGAAGGGAAAAATTGTAACTTTACGCATGGTAATGGTACCTTTCTGCTTGACATCAGGGGCTTTGGGAGAAGCATCGTCATCATCATCGATTTCATATTCTCGAAGCATTGTGATTCTTGAGTAAGAGATTGCTTTCCGACGATTATATCTGTGTCCTCCTCCTCCTGTGTGCCAAGAATATTGCCCATCATCATCATGATCATCAAAGAAACTGATGGAAAAATAATCTTCTTCTTCCTTTGATTGGAATTCTTTCTCCCATGACCATCCATGTTCTTTGTTTTCTCGCTCGTTGTTGTCAACTTCCATGTCAGAGTTAACGGGTCGCAAAGACTTGCTTTTTTTCCTTCTCGCCATTGAGACAAATGTCTTGAATTCTGCTTTGAGCACTTAAATATGTCTGGGAGGTTTATGTGCTTAGGGTTTTAGCGGTGGTTTAGATGAGGAGGAGAGAGAGAGAGAGCCGATGAGATTCTCTTTCTTTGTCTTACAAAGTTTCCCATTCTTGTTTAGAGTTCCCAGTGTCCCCAACCTAATGTTTCCTTTTCTTGCAAAGTTTCCCCTTCTTGTTTAGAGTTTCCTAATGCCCCCAACCTAATGAGCTATAGGGCTGTGTTTTTGGCAAATTAATTTGCTGCCGTTTGAACGCATCATCTAAAAATCCAATAAACAGGAACTCCGCTCCCCAAGGGGGCATAAAATCTAGCACCATTACGATTTGTTCCTAATAAGCAAGCAGAACTACACTACCATTTTACTCTCTTTTTTTTTTTGGGGGTGGAGATAAATTTAGGGAGCAACCTTGGACCGCTAAGTTACAATTTAACAACCTTGATGATTGAAGCAACGTTGGACAGGGGGGTCTCCTGGACCTGAACCTGGTCGTCCTTCGTCAGTAAAGTAGCATCCACCGCATTTGCCCCTTCATGTTCTGAAGTGGAGAAATTGGATGGTGCTTTTGAATGGTAAATGACGTCATTGCAACATGCTGCTATTACTACAAATGAAAGAGGCATAAATCTAATTGGCGCGAGCAAAATTTATGAAAAACCAAGAAAAAGAAGATCCAAGGGAACCGCTAAATTGATACTTAGAAGCCAAATTGCAAGTGAATCGGCAAAAATACTTTCACTAGAGCTACAGCCACTAACTGGCTGCCTTATAGGTTGTAGTAAAAAACGATGAGATGTATCATATTTTACAAAACCCTTCGCAAAAAAGGGGCTTATGTTCGAAAAACTGGGCTATGCCAGAACGCCGCTTACCTAATCTTCACTCCGTATACATCCCCTTTCTTTCCTTAAGGGAGAGAATATCCTATCACCGATGGATGGACTCGGGCAAACTGTTCTTCTCATCACCAAGTCCAATTCCACCATAGCGTTCTCTGCTCTTCAAGTTTTCTTCCTTCAATTGCCGTCTTCACTCCAGTATTCCCTTTGCATACACACATTGAGCAGCAAGTTTGCCCCCCTACTTATACAGACCAGAACTCCTGCAACTACTAAATTAACTATCAACACAAATCTAATGCTAGAGCTAAGAAACTTTCTCCTGTTTGAGAGAGAGACAAAACTCTACTCTGGATGAATCGATAACAAAACAAGCAGGGACAGGAAGAAGCCAATAAGCAAAATACAGGTTTCTTAAGAATATCCATTCAATATCCATTTACAGTTTTCTGCATCTTCTTCTTAAAAGTTGACACGCTGCATTGCGGACATATGTATTCCAGTCCATCTGTTTTTGCATAGTCCTGTAAAGCAACAAAAAAAAAAAAAAATCAACTAATACTTGTCTGCACAAATTCTAGAAATATGTTCACAATCAAGAAGTTAAATAGATTTAGCGGAGCACCTTGAAAGCACCAAGTCCCTGTCTTCTATCACAGCCAAAATGAGCCCATTCACCACAAACGCCGCAGTTAACCCAATCTCCAGCAGCGCTACTGCAACAATTATATGCATCAAGTGTTAGAATTATTAGTTCACAAGGCTTCTCAAATTTGACTTAGTAGAAAATTGTACAACACAACCTGTGGCATAACAAGCAGCACTCTCCATCCACATCATCATGAGCCAATTCATACTCCAAAAGATAAGTTTCATAGTGCCTTTTTAATGTATTTCCAACGCCCTGGAATTATGCAATAGCATCTTTAATAGCCAGCAAACCAGGACATTCAGAATTGAACAGTGTCAGAAATAATTATATAGCAAACATCTTCATAACATTCATACTAGGTCCCATCTAGGCAGTTGCCAAAAAACTGGAAGGATGAATACAGGCAAAGTAATGCAGTCTTAAAGACCCTGCCCCAAACTGAACACGTTAGTTTGATTGAGCATGGCATCCTGAAGGACCGAAGATGAAGTTTAAATACTCAAAAGACTTGGGATAGGAGTAAACTGAAATTTAAGAGAGAGCCTGACATACAGAGCATGTGCAATCAATGTCTTGTGGAGCAAAATTTGCATTTAAGAATTTATTGAATTATTAACAAATAACAATTGGGATATAAGAACCCTAACACATAAGGGAATTCAGAGAGCATACTGTCATTCTGTTAGTTACGGTGTGATTGCGCATCTTTGAGAAAACTTGCCCTTTCCAATTGATGCCATTGCCAACATGAAAACCACCTCTGGAAACCACCTGATTAAGGATTTTAATGCCGAATAAATTGTCTTGCCACTAAGAAAGCATGAAAGATATGGCTGCTGTACTATGGTTTATGATGAGATCTGTAATGACTTGGCCATCAATCCCTAAAAAAGAAACTCACCTCCCTGTACAAGTTAAATAGATCAAGACGTTTGGCGTTGAGTATAGCATCAGGAAACTCAGCGAGCCCACCTTGAGGAATGAGGCGAGTATGGCCACGAAGTATGAGAAATTGCATCACATCTTTTAGAAACTCCTCCTGCAACAGATAAGAATCAGCACAAATCAACAAACAAGACCAGCATGATAATAAATCCATACATGAAGCCTTAAACCTCACAGAATTGTTTCTCAAGTTAAAAATGAAATGATGTCCTAGAAAGGAATTTAGTTACATAAGCCATAAACACAAGCAGCAGTATCTCCAAAGGAGAAACAAGAAAAGGATACAAAAGGGATGACAAATATCCCTCCCAGATTCAAATTGTTCAAGAGAAACATTTTCATAATATCTAATTAAAAAAAAAAAGTATATAAAGTGGCTCTACAATATCACCAGAAAATTGAATACTAGCATAGTAAACATACAAATGAATCTCCACATAACATAGCTTGCACATTATACTGCTGTTAATATTAATCAAAATCTTTTCAGCTATCCTAAGAGGGGGAGGAACAGACAACGATCACCAAGAAGTGCAAGAAAAATCAGACTCTGAATAGTTCAGGTTTAGGGAAAAGTAAACCAGTATCCTTAGAGGATACAACAAGACCCAAACACCAAGTGAGATAAGCTGGACAAAATAAACATAAGGATTTTGTTTGTCCCGAAAAAGTTACAGAAGAAAACTACTTACCTCAGAGCACACATGTATAGGGCTTCTCCCACAACCATGTTTTTTCAAAGGAAGGGGATTTAATGAAATGATTTGCTTAGCTTGATATGAACTTGACGCTGATTTCCGGTTGGATACAGGAGTTACACCGACACCACTATGCTTTGTGGGAGCAACAGGAGGCAAGTTAGGCTTCACCTGGGTACCTTCATGTCCCTCCACCTCTGGAATTCCAGAGAAGGGAAGCATTTTTTGGTGACGAATGTGAGGGATAGGTCTCAAAGCTGCAACTTTAAGTTTTTGTCTAGAAGGTACCAGAGGAACAGAAACCCCATTCTTCACTACAGATTTCTTATCCTCCAAGTCCTCCTTTTTCGCAGCCGTACCAACTCCAGTGGCCAAACCATTGCTAGAATTACCATTTGTTGCTTGGGATGTTTCACGTCTTTTCCTACTAGGCGCTGGTGACCTTAACCAGGTTGGTAGATTGCTGATAGTAAGACTGTTAAAACTGCCATCTTTCCCCTGCCTTGTACTGAAAAAAAGGAGACGTTCTGCATCATCACTCTCAAATGAAGCAACAGCTAATCCCTGGATGCTGGCAATACCAAGTGCAACTAAATTACGATATGAAACATCAGGTGCAAGTTGCCTCAAAACCTGAAAATGTAAGCACAATTTGCCATCAGATTTTACTGAATCTCAAAATTAAGGAGCAATAGAAGTCTGTTCTAGTTAAGGGCACATGGCTTGCAGCGGATTTTTCAAAGAGATATATATGCCAAGATAACCCTTTATGAGAGAGAGAGAGAGAGAGGCTAACACGTTGCACACAGAGGGGAGAATAACCTGTGATGCCCATGTTGGAACCTTCACGCAAGCTTCAAAAACAGAAGCCCCACAAGCTATTGAGACAGATCTCCGAGGTTCTGATAGAGGCTGTTTATTTTCCTCGCCAGTTGGAAGTGCATGAACCAACTGATTTTTGTCAATGACTTCACTCTTTATATGATTCTCCAACAGCTGAGATAAGGGGAACGATGATTTACAGGTTTAAAAGCAGTAAAAGCAAACCTACAGTCCTAGAATGTGTGCTACAACTTTATTCTCAAGTACAAACACAAATACCTGGTCATCAAAGCATGTCTCTGCACTACCAGACACTAGAAGTGAGATGTGAGCAGAACTACTGGTAGAAATGTCACATCGCATTGTCACAACTCCACGAGAAAATGCCCCCGCCTGAAGTGGTGGAGGAAGTGCACTGCACCACACAAAGTAAACTGTTCAAAAAGAAATGACAACAGCATACCGCAAAAATTCCACAATCAGCTTTAATCCATGCGGTCTGCACCCATATGAAGATTACTGTTCACATGATTGGATACACAACTTTTCATAATTGTGATGCCCATGGATCTTTTCTGAAATTTGATGAGATATAACAAAGTGCAAACTTGCTACCAAAATGAAAAAGTAACAAGGTTTTTCACCAAGCTCATATTTTTTTTGCTCCCCTTAAAAGAGGGGAGGGGGAGGGCAGCGGGGGAGTAGCCACTAAGAACATGGCATATCACAGAAAAGGCTTTAAGCCTTACCTAACCCGGTTATGAAGTTTGCTGCCACGCATCTGAAACAGCAGAAAAATGAAGAAACTGAGTCCAATCATGTCACAGCAACATTAAATAGCCAATTAATGGCGCCAGAGGTAGAAAGAATGTGGAGTAAATACTGTCTTCTAGATCATGAAAAACCCAAAATAAGAGGGAAAAGAAAAGTATGGCATAGGCTGCTGACGACAAGAAGTTGTCGACAAACAAATTCAAAAAATGCTCTCTTGGAGGGAATATTAAAATTGAACTTAAGTCCCAAAGAAACAATACAAAGGCAGGGCTAGGAAAAGAGATGGTGTCTACATGAAATTGACACCACAAGCAGCGTCAAATGAAGAAGAGTTATGGATAGTTGAATGCTTGGACTCACTTCAATATTTAACAGGGCATTTAAACCATCCTCCAGAGATCCCAATATTGTTGCATCCTACAAAAGAAAAACCATAAGTAACATATGAAGTACATATGTATGTTCCTCTGTCGCTAAATGAGAAACCAAACTTGAGACAATTACCAAAGAACGTGCATCTCCACAGACAAGAAACCTCAAGTTGATATCGTCATCATATATTTTTATTGCAGGAAGAGAACTAGAACTTTCTTCATCTTCGCCAGTAACTGCCTCGGGTGGGGGCACATTGATTTTTGGAGGCTCCCCAAGAAGATGAGGACCCAGCTTAACAGTCATTTTCTGGCTGTTATCAGGGAGGACAAGGTTGTTTTGGACACAATAAAGCCTAAAGGAAGCATGTGCAAGTTGAAAAGCGTCCCAGGTATGACAAGATGAGCTGCAATTAAAAAAGAAAAGTTCACACAAACTTGGTTTTCAATATACTTTCCCAGATTCATCTAGGCACTGAAGATAAGCATGTCCTTCAAATCTAAGAAACTTAAACCCATAAACACAAAAAAAGAGCAAAAGTTCTCTTTATTTCTACTTAACAGTACAGAACAACTACTGAAGTACTATTGCTTGGTAAGTTGTAATTTTCCTAGTTTTCTAGTAGTACAGAACACTAAATACATAGTTAGGCAAGTTGGACAAACTCTTAGCATTGAATCTCACAAATGTTCTTTTAAAGACGAAAAATCATAGTAGAAGAAGCAAATTATTTGTGCAGTACTTGTACGCAAACAGATATGCATATTTAGCCTATTTTCAGTAGCAGAGAAGTTGTTTCCATGCATTTAAACTTTAAACAACCAGATCATAATCGAACACTTTACCTTGTTAATTGATAAGAAAACGTACTCTAACAATATCATATGCTTGCAATCTTTATTATGAAGATAAGCAAATTGGGTAACAGTAAAATGTAGCATGAGAACTTACTAATATAAAATCCTCTCACAATTCTACCAGTTAGTTACCCCCCATATATACTAGTAACTTCTATCCCACTAGCAGAAACAATGGATAAAATCATGTCATATGCCTTACACAAGAAACCACACCAATTTATTTGAATATTAGAGAAAACGAAGCATCAAACTACACCCTTTTTTAACAAAATGAAATTGCAAAATCAAGCAACAGAAGTCAACAAGTTTTTCATTCAAATTAAATAGTATATTCAGGCACAACTTGCAACAAAAAGATGAAGAAGTACTCAAGGCAGTTTCAACTAGTAAATAATAGTACCTCTGGACCACCGAAAACAATGCATGACGAAAATGGCATGCTGCATAGCAGGAAAACGCATGCTTCCAATAGATTACATATGGGATACCCTGAAGAATACTCAAACAATGAATCACACAATGAAAACATCATTGTACAAAGATTTTTAAGGTGGGTTTTTTTTTTGGGGGGGGGAAGGGGGGGGGGGCTTTCATTTTACCTTGGAGTAAAGAGCGTCAGCCAACTTTTCTCCATTTGGGACCTCCAAATAAACCTTCATAAGCATTTAAATGGGAATAAGACCAAAAGTGACAGCTTACTCATATCAAATAATATTACCAAACTACAGAGAATGGAATTTCTTAACATAAAAGAAAGTAGATGGAACATGGCACATGCAAATGAATAACAATGAATAGTTGGGTGGAGAAAAACCTAAGGTCCATGATATCATGCTGCCATGCAATTCCAGCACGGTGAATAAGGAATGTGTAATCAAAAGGATTGTCAACTCCAACTGTACACTATTTTTGTGAACATGAAATCATGTGAAATTATAATCAAATTCGATGTCCAGTAGCTCGATTATATAATTCACTGGTTAAACAAATAATCCACTCCTCAAGTCCTTGCTAAAATTGCATGGGTGTGTGGCTCAATAACTATGTGAAAAGAGATTAACAAAGAAGATTTTCTATGTATTGATAACTGCAGAGAAATGCTGCCTCTTTAAAGTTTAGCTAAGACCTCTTGCACGACCCTCTTGCTAACCTAAACGTTGGACTTGAAAAATACCAAAAACAATCAGCACATCCCTGCCACTGATTTCAGAGCAGCTATGCTGAAATTGAAGTCCATTTCTTTCTTTTCTTATCAAACCCATTCCTGGTAATTAGTTCTTCATAATAGTGCTACAACAAAAGAAACTAGTTTTAGGCATTCCTGAAAGACCATTCCATGTCCTCAACTCTGTGTAAATTCCCTACTCTTTTTGTTTGTTGAGTCACCTAACCTCTGAGTCATAAACATCTTTAGATTTCCTTCTAGAAACCAGAAAAGAAAGTTTCTTCCACCTAACAAAACAAAATTCCAGCAGAAAAAGCAAAAACAAAACCAAATTTACAAATCAAGCACATTGCGATAGATTAAATTTGTCATTTCGTTGATTCCCAAAGAAACCACTGCAGGTACACCCAGAGAATAAGCTAACAAAATTACTCCAAAGCAGGGACAATAATGTTTAAAAATGAAACGACACCTAATAGTGTTAGATAAATCAAGCATCAAACCCAATTATACAGAAAAATAAACTGGCATATAATTTGTAGCAACCTAATACAAAAATGAATAGGAACATATCGAACTAAGAAGATAGTTGCCAAAAGAAGGCAAGATGATGCACAAGAAAAAGCCAGAAGCACCATAAGATAAAAGAAATGCCACCTACAGTGGTCGGCAACATGGAACCAAAAAGACCAGTGATGGCTTCTGCAGTGTTCAAGTCAACACCTCCCCATACTAGTGAACCAACTTCATTATTAGCAAACTGTTCTCCTTGCAAATACAAAATATTAGGCTGCCATGAATCCACAACCTTGCGAAACTCGTCAACAGTTGGATTTTTCAAAGTTTGTACCTACATTGACCAAATAAATCACAAGATCCACAGATTAGTAGGCAGGTTTTAACTTAGCAACTGTGAGGATCAGTAAAGATCTATATTAACCTCTAAACGCCCAGAAGATAGAAGATCTGGAAATGGATATTTCGTTTTCTGAATTGTGGCTTCTTGCTTTTGTTCATTGTCAGTGGTTCTCCCGCATAAGACGGCAAGAAGATTGCAAGTGTATTTTGGAGCTCCTGGGACGTGAAACATGGGGACAGCACTCGTTCCTACCATCTAACAGGAGGCAAGTGAGAGCAGCTTCTGCTCCTTGCCCGTACTGAACTATCTTCTCTCGCACATTCTACAAAACGCAGGGAATTATTACATTTTGCTTGTTCATCAAATTCATCAACAAATCCCCAAAAACCCAAAAGCTAACCAAGCAGCCAGATGTACTAAACTTGACAAAACATACTGAACTAGTAAAAGGTGTAGCAGGCCACTCACTTGCAATAAACTTTTTTCCAAATAAAAAGGGGCAGCATTATAATCCAACAAATTCAGGATTAAAAAACTGGTCTTTATAACACCCAGAAACAACGACTTTCATCCAGAAATCGTCAAAAAAAGGAAGAAAGAAAGAAATCCCAAAAAGTATGGAACCAGATGGAGTCGGAAATAGAGAGGTAAACATACTTGACCAGTAAAAGGGGCAAGGTAGCCTTTATAGCGGTGGTGAATAGTGGAGAGATGTTGTAGTTGGTGGCAAGGGACTTGAAGGGCTCTAGGGCAGAGGCGTTGCTTGGCGGCCTAGCAGCTTCGGAAAACAGAAATTTGAAGATCCCTAATCAATCAACGCAAAAAACCCTAAACAGGGAAGACAGGTAAAGGGAAAAAGGGAATGGAATCCAAACAGGAATACTCATAATCGAGTTTAGATGGGTGAACCAAGCGAAACTGACCAATTAAACGGAGAAAAATTCCAATGAGATTGAACAGCAGCGGGCAGGAAACGGAGGAAGGATGGAAGATTTGGAGCTTCTCAAATTCGTAGCAGAATAAACAGAAAACAAAAAAAGGGAGTAGATTGTGAATAGTAAAGAAAAGAGAACCTAGACCGAAGGAAGCTTTATAAAAATCAAAGCCCACACCAACAGAGAATCGAGAATTACTACTACTATAATACTCTACACTATTACTCCCTCCTCCTTAGAAGATAGCAGATGCGATAAAAAGGAAAAATTGAAAACCAAGCAAAAAAGAAATAAATACTAAATCGTTTGTTTAAAGAATCTCCACCGCTTAAATCAACAACATCACCAAAAAAAAGGGCAAAAACAGAAGAGAAAATTAAAACTATAAAAACAAACCGAAAAAAAAATTGTTCTCAAGTGTTTTAGTTAAAAAAGGAAAACTAATGCTGCAACTAGTTTTATAATACTAGCAGCTGTACTAGAAAGATAAATTCGGAAGAATCAAGTTTCAACTTTCAAGTATAATAAAAAGTTGAACCCACCCCACGATTCCAAGTCAAAAAAAAAACTAGTCTCCTGCTCTGGTGATGGAGTAATGGTAAATTGACAAGTTCCAAAAAACCATCCTCCACGCGCTTACGCTCCCTCTGCCCACTATGAATTCAAGTCGTCCTCCTTTACAGATTTCACAAATCCTTTCCCACATTTATTACTTTCTGCACCAACATTCGTCAATTTTGAATTCTTTCAAAGTACAGAAATGCAGAAATAAAAGTATGATTTATGATGACAAAAAGGGGCTTTTGATCCCTCGTTCATTTATCCGTTTCTTACGATTATAGGACCTTCTCGTATTTGCGAGTGCCCAGAAAATCGGGAATTTTTAAAAGAATCTCTTGCGCTTGCTCTTTTGTCTTTTGTCCTCTTTTTCCTTTTTCTTTCCCTCATAGTCATAGCCCCCTTTTGAAAAAAAAAAAAAAAAAACTATGAATGATGTTTTCATGTTGTATAATAAAAATATCGCTCTCGCATCTTATGTATACTCCAAGAATCTGTTCTTATGCAACATCGTCAAGTGCGACGACGTCGTTGCGCTGACTACCTAGCACCTAGTCGTTTAAAATCTTCCATTTCCCTTTTTTCGGTCGTCACTTTGTCATCTTTCTTGGAGCAATTCAAGTGGGGGCATCTTTTCTTCTACGGCAGAGAAAGACACCGCGGGTGCCTCCGTCTAATTCCTGGAAACGTATCTCCAACTACACCTTTTACGCTTTGCCCCCTCATTCTTTTAAGGGATAATTTCAGAAACCTCCCCTGAGGTTTCTGATAATTTCACTAAGCTCCCTTGAGATTATTATATTTACCTCCCTTGATGATAGACAATGACTATAATAACCTTCATAATTTTCAAAAGGTAAGCCATTGATAAAAAAGGGAAAAGATAACAAAAATAAGAAAAAGGAAAAAAGGAAAACGATTTTTTTTTAAAAAGGCTATTAAATTTGAACCTTGTGTCACTCAAATATGCTAATCAAACACGCGCTTCTGTAGCATAGTGGTAGTGCGTTCGCTTTGTAAGCGAAAGGTCGCGAGTTCGATCCTCGCCGGGAGCTGTCCTTCCATTCTATTTTAAATCCTATATCGTTTCTGGAAAAACAAATGCTAATCAAGGTAAATATCTCATTTCTTCTATTACTCGAATATGCCACTACTGTTGATGATGATGGAAGTAACCATCACTGCTAACAATCCAATTGTTCATATCATCGAGCACAAAAAAATCACTGGATTATGGAAAAATATTTTGATAGATTGTACCAAAACTATTATCCCAAACTTGCACTTTTTTTATATTTTGCCTGGTTCCTCTTAATAGATATCAAATTTATTTTCAATAAAATTGTATCAATTCAGAAAAAAAAAATGTGGGCTAATTTAATATGACCAACCCAAATGTTGAGAACAGAGATTAGAAGAATTTTGATAACTGAGGACTTGGCCTTTTCAAAAAGGTAAGGATTGTGAGTTTTATGACTAAAGATTTGTTAGGCAATATATGGAAGAAAACTTAGACAAGTAAATATTGTGAAGGTAAGAATTATGACGGTGAATTTTGACATCTAAGACAAAGAGTTTATTCGAAAGAAGAAAAAGTGATAAGAGTTTGAAAGTTTGGGTGGATGTAGAAAATCATGAGAATGAAAAATATCAAAACATTGGCTAAGTAATAAAATTCATAATTTTAATAATATACAAGTGTATTCTTGACTTTTAAAAAATGTTAATGATTATTCATATTAATGAAATTTAGATGAGGGCAATTTTGGGCATTCATATACTTTTTTGGTCTTACATCATTAAGGTGAAATCCAAACTTATGTTTTAGGGGAGATATGTGTAATTTTTAAAACATGAGCGGAGCTGTTTGAAATTACAAGAAACCTCAAGAGAGGTTTCTGAAATTATCCCTTCTTTTAAATGCATCAGAATTAACTCCTTCAACCTTTCAATCCGTCGCAGATGACCATTTCGTACCTATCATAATTTCCATGAAACAATTGTCAACCTTTCTATGCCCATTTTCACCTTCCCCCTAGGGCAATCAAGGCCTCACCTTCCATTAGAACACCCCACAGCCCCCATTTTTAAAATAGAAGATGCTCCAAAATATAAAACTGACAGCCACCAATTGGTGCCGACTCAAATAACTTTTTTTTTTCGGTCCGATCATTAGTATCTACACTACCCCGAAATTAGTTTGTATCAACTTAGGACTGCGCTGTCGAATCGAGTTAAACTCGAATAGTACCTGCTCAAATTCTATTGGAATAAAAATACTTGGTCTCGAATTTGATTTCGTCAAATTTTTCAAAGTTAAACTCGAGTACAAGGTCAAACTCATTTTGTCTTACTCTAGTTCCATCAAATTTAATTCAATCGAGTTTTCAAGCTTGATTTTTTAATAAATTTTATAAATTTGTAGTAAATAATTAAAATATATATCATAAATACGCTACGCCAAGTACTCGAGTTTTGGATTTTTATTATCAATAGGTCAAACTCGATTCAACTCTGGTGTTAATCGAATGCAAATTGAGCTTTTGACCGAATTACTTGCGAATCTGAGTTAGGTAGTTTTGATTAATTTACACTCCTAGTACCAAGAGAATCTAACTAGACTGAGAGGGATTAAAGGGAAAGAACTCCCCCTCGGACAAAACAGATGCACTGCTACACAAGTGTTTTAAGTTTTAACGCAAGGATTCCAGAGGACATTTTTATGCATTGCCTCGTGGCCAACTCTCTTAGAGCGAGTTGGTCATCATCTCAGATTACTTCGCTGCCCGCTTTTCTCATACTCGAACCTCGTCCTCTCCTTATAGCAAGCCTGCTGATCCATCGTCCAAAACTACCTTTCTGCGCACCTTATCTTTTCTTTTCTGCCCATAATTCCAATTGGCGAATGTTATCTATTCTCTTCTCCTTTCCAACCTCTTCTCATAATTCCAATTGGCTAATGTTATAGGGTCGACAATTTAGATCCTTTTATTTTGTTGTATTTGCATTTGTTTTCTTTTGTTTTTTCTTTTTATAGTAATTTTTCACTTAGCCTTTCAATATCTTAAATTCGAAATATCTCAATCTCTCAATAAAAGACGTGAAAGGCGTGTTAATTCTTGACATACTATTGAAGGCGTGTTAAAACGGAGCTGCCCGTGTTAAAATGGAGAATAGGCATTATTATGCGTCTTTTGAGTATAAATATTACAAATATTTTTGGACAAAAAATGTGAAAAAATGTGTAATTATTGGATTGTTTTATTACACGCTAAAATTATATATGCAAATGATTACTACTTGTAAATAATTGAATCAATATAAGAAAGTGGTTGACGGATTTTTATGGTGGACACAGTGGCAAAGATTAGCAAGTAAATTGCTATTGTAGTTTATAAAATTTTATTGTAAACATAAGGTAATTTTTAATACATAGCATTACTAAAGAAATGATTTTTCAGGAAGCTTTATATACGAGTTATTGAAGAATTCATGTGTGTAGCTTATTTGCAATAAGAAATTGGTTATGTTTTGCGCAATTTAGTTGAGATCTGGGAAGACTATCTTCCAGGCATAGTTGACTTGAACGTGCTGTGGCCAAGTGATTTGACAAAATCACTGCACAGTTATTCTATCAAAGCAAGGACACGAAGCTGCAAGGCATTCGAGCACTGCAAGCGGTCAAAGACTCGACTTGAATTCCGTTAAAATCGAACTCGAATCGAGCTTGAGTAACTCGTTTGTAGTGACGAGATGATCTCGAAATTTCATTTTTCAAACTCATCGAGCTACTCGAGTATTTTATACATTTTTTTTTAAAATATATATTTGTGAAATGACATAAATAAATATATTAGTTGTGAAATTTACTGCAAATACCTCCTAACTAAAAATCAAGCTCAAGTTCAAGTACTCGAACTCTCTATAAGTTCACCTAAAAACTCAATCTATTCGAGTTGAATTCGAGTTTAAATGGCTCTTTCATGAGTTGAGTTCAAATTTTTGTATTCCTACTCGATTGAGCTTGAGTTGAAGCTGAAGTAATACACATATCCATCAAGTTCGAATTCGAGTATAGTGCCACTCGAGTATGCTTGAATGAACCCCTCGAGTGACTAAAATTTCCGTGGTTTCGTGTTTATTTGATTCAAGTATCTATTTCATAGCAAGTGTATATGAATGATGAATCTAGCTGCGATGCTAGCTGGGACACCTATATTCTATTTGGCGTCTGCCTCTGCTGGCCTGAACGAAAATATTTGAGTAGCAAGCACATTAATTAAATAGAATGGAGTATCAGGGGCCCAGATCGACCCCATTTCTGCACAAAGAGAAACACAAGTACATTACGCTCGTTTGGATAATCTCTATGTCGCCTCTCTGCCGCCAAAGTGGCGAAGCACTAAATTAAAGCTGTTAAAGGGCGTCTACATGATCAATCAGCGTAATCCCAAACACTAAACAGCTCATTCCTGATTCTTCTATTTTGACCTAGCTGTCCATTATCCAAATTAATAATTATTAAGTAGTACTCTCTTAGTTTCTCCGCCGGACCCGGCAGAGGAAGTAAGTTTTAACTTTTAAGTGGCCTGAATAAATACTTTATGAAGTTTCTACTTTCTCGCTAGCTATGAGAGTGTAAATATAGGGGCTACACTTTGACCCTTTTGGCATGGCATTGGCTGGCGGTCTCTCTCGCGCCGGAATTCCTCTAGGACGGTTCTGGTCTCGCCCTCGCACTCGCACCAGTTACTGTCCCGACAAGTACGCCGCAAAGATGCTAATGTCCGTTTAGTGGAACTTTCTACTTCTCTGATTTCATCCAGATGTATTTGCCTGCTCCTGCACTCTACACTGCAAAATCCTTGATCCCCTCTGCATGAAAGACGTACGCAACCGACATATCAGTCAATTATAGGTCATCAGAATTCAATAAACCATCGTATTATTTGTAGTTCGAGCACACGATTTGTCCAACCCAATCTCCCCCCCCCCCCACCAAACACAAACAAAAGGCCTGATAAAATCTCAATTATTTGCTGTTCGTCTGGTTCAATGTTCTTACCTGTACATGTAGACATCTTTATCAAGACGTAGAGTCTTGTTGCACAGGAAGCAGGAGCCGAGACAGCAGTAAGAAGAATGAGGAGAAAGGGTGGTAGGGGATGAGTGGGAAGATTGGTTAGCAGCAGTCATGCGAAAAATGGGTTTAATAAGTCTGAGGCCAGAGTTGAGGACAACATTGGAATGATCGGTGAGCAAAGTGGTATCAGCAGCTGTTAGTATCCTCAAGCCAACGGCGGTTGACGAGAGTTGGTGGTTGTGGGAGCTGATCAGTGACGATCTTTTCTTGTTTATCTTGCGATCATGATCAGTGTTCTTTTGATTTAGTTTCAGAGGGCTCCAAATTGAGACCTTGGAAAGCATCCTGAAGAAGAGGGCTGAAAGCAGAAAGTAGAGAGAGAGAGAGACAGATAGAGATTGGACACGGAAGAAATGGAGACGAAGGGAATGAAGCCCTCAACCACAACAGCCGTATTAATTTAATTTAACGTCAACGTGGAAATGGGACTCATCAGTCATCATCATCAATGGACAACATAACCGCTGCGGTCCCTTAACTTGAGATGCACGTGCTTTATTCCTCTTTTTTAATCATTTACCTGTGATCTTTACCGCGTTTTAACTTCGACGAGGGCGAAAAAGTGGCAATCCTAGCCGTGAAACTTTTCCTGTGGGTCGGGTCGTCCCACAAAGTCTAATGAAAACGTGAAAATTGTGCTTATTCGTAGCTCACCGTCTCATCTTTATTGCTTTATTAATAGTGTACTAGTTTATTGTCTTTTTATAAGTGGACAGCAGTTGATTAATTTACTCAAAAAAAAAAAGTGGTTAATTAATCGTTCGATCGAGAGAATTTATACATATTGTGGTGACACGTACAAAACTCTGTATATCGTTATTTGTTTTGCTTAAAATGTTAAATACTCTTGAAGGTGTCTAAAATTCAAGAATAGAAATACCTAAAATATGGAAATAAAGAGAAGCAATAACGATGGATTTAATGATTTTAGTGCTAAGAGTGGTTTCAAACTCATATCTTCCCAGATTTTAAGTTGCCTTTTACATGATTTCTTGCTTATAAGAAAATGTATCTTATAATTACATCTCCAAACTGAGGTAAAACTAGTAGTGGGTCGTTCTTCCCACGGAGCAGAAGCCAATTTAAACAGTATCCAAAATCAATGCCCCTTCAATGCCAAAAATGTTAATTGTAGCAGCAGCAGCAGTATAGTATACACTCTGTAAAATATATGCTGAAAACTCACTGACTCTGGCTCAATTCAAAGAATGGTTACACCGACATGTCAACGCCTGCAACAAGAGGACCAGTGGCTAAGGAGGTGGCCGTCTCAGAGCCACCCGTCACCCTCCCTTTAGGTATGCGGCGGCATTCCCACCTATACTTCAAGGAAATATCAAGGATTAAATTTTTATCCACCGACGATATAGTACGTAGAGCTTTTACAGTAGTACTAAGAGTAGAAGAGATAAATGAAAAAGAAGCGAAATTCAAAATTCAAAATTAAAATTAGATTACCTGATATGTATTTAATTCTGTTAATGTAGTAAAAAATTTTCACTGACGGTGCATGAAAAATTAACTCGAATGTTAATGCTCCAACATACGCGCTTTTCAGTGAATCCCAAGAAAGCAGATGAACCATTTTAACACATCTTCAATTATTAGAGAACTTATAGTGTTGAGTTCTTGAGTTCAAATCCCTTGCATGCCAGTTGTGGCCGAAGCACACAAGTAGCTTTCATTCGAACGAATCATGGCCAAGGTGCACGATAGTTGACGTATATAATTTTAGTGGAACTCAGTAATCAAATGGTGATGGTGATCATTAGTATAACCAACATTTTGAATGTACGAAAGGTCTGGCACGAAGTTGGGCGTTTGATACAATGCTCAGTGGATGAATTGCTGCAAATTAATCCAACAGTTCATTGCATTATATGCACCAACTAAAGAATTTAATAAATGAATGAATTCCTTACCAATAAATAAACTTACAAGAAAAAAGTACTAGTAATTAAAAACAATTGATGTCATGACTAAAAGCCTTTGTCCAAAAAATTTTACAAGGGAAAACGAAAACAAGAGGTTATCCTAATTAAGATGAAGAAAAACTGCTGAAGTAGTTCCTCATTTCTTCTTATCATAAAATTCGCCTCAAAGGAGATGAATATCCCACCTGTACAATTACTGGAATATGAGGGTGATTGCTGATGCAACGCAGGCGACGCAAGCAAGTGAAGTGTAATCTGGACCGAAGGCATATGGAGAGACTTTGTCAGGGGAAAGTTAGCTCCGAATAAGTATTGCAAGTTCAGCATCGATCTGACTTGTGTAAATTAACGCATTACTTTGCTTTATTTTTCGTCTTATCGTGCCTCAAATGTCTTAGCCTTATCTTCGTCTTCCTGATCGATCTGGACCCTCTGGCTCTTCGCATCTGATTCCCACACCAGTATCTCAATTAATTAATTGACAATAAGTGAATAAAATGGCAGAATAATATTGGATGAAACTAATCCTTTCGAGAAACTCCGGAGGAGGGCTGATACCTGATTTTTTATGTTGTTGTGTTGGTGAGGAAATTTTGATAAAACAAAATTTTGATTTTCCATTGAGAGAGCATCTACGGCGTGTTGATTTTTCTTCTTGTGCATTAGTTCATAGATATCCTTTAACATATGATTATTCAACTCCAAATTGACTGACTTTGTATGATTATTCTGCATGCGTTGGAGGGCATTGGTCATAAAATCTGCTGGACGTTGGAAGACCAGTTCTACTCGTGATTCACGTATCCCCTTTTCTCTTGAAATTGATCCCCTTATTCCTTTCTTTTTGGAAAGTTCCACCGGATAATCGAATATGATACCTTTCAAATTTAAATATATAACGTCAAAACGTGACTAGTTAACCTTCCAACAGTACTAATAAATAATTGACTAAAACAAGAAATTTTAACCTTTCGATAAGGATTCGGAGTCCTCTACAAGTCAAAATTCTAAATAATAACGAACTCCTTATATATATGTATATATATATATCCGATTCATCTTTCAAATCTTCGCCGTTCCAACTTCAAATAAACACACACACACACACACACACACACACACAAAAGCTTTGTTCCTCTTGCTAACCCCTATCGCAGGTGTTGAATCATGTCTGTAGTACTTCGCTCCAACGGTGCCGTTCTCTTTCTCAGGTTAGCCTTGGTTTTTCATGCATGCAACCCCTATTTTTATCTTTTATCCTTTTTTTTTTGTTCTTTTAATTTGTTAACCTGCCGTCAGTCCTCTTTCCTTTATTTTGATACTTTCTTTTCTTCCTTATTCTCTATAATTCTTATTTTCCTCGGTATCTCACGTTATTTAAGTATTTGCTACTTACAAGTAACATGCATGCTCTCTCTCTCTCTCCATTATGGATATCACAGTATTATATATTGCAACGATGAAATTTTGATTTTGTGGGTTCCTTTTATATATATATATATATATATATATATCTGCTCCCTTTGATACTTTTTAACTTGTATGCTCTGCAGGAGAGCGTACACTGTTGCGGTAGAGAATGTGAAAGCACAGCCAGCCGCTTCAGTGATGAGGAAGGTGGCGGAGCGAAGCACAAGCAATATTGATGTGGGGAAAGAACTAGTAGTTCAAGGGGCGAAGAGGGAGGTTTTCTGGATGAAAGATCCAAAGACTGGAAATTGGATTCCAGAGAATCACTTCAATGAGGTTGATGCTGCGGAGCTCCGAGAGAAATTTCTGTCCAAGGCGCCAAAACCCTAAAGATTGTAGTACGTAGAGGAATTGCAAGTTCATACAACCACTACTATCTGTCGAAATATCTTTCTTATTTGCTTTTGTTTCTGTCAGGTATATCGGTTCTCCTTTAAGAATTAATAATGAAAACATACGTTTCAGACGAATGAATTAGGGATTTATTCGTGGTTTCCATGTTTTTTACATATATATATATACTCCACCATGCAAGGGATAGGGATCCCTTGTTGTTCTCACCCATTTATGGGACGAGGTTTGCGTGTAATCATCAAGACTAGAAACATATGCATACCTCAATTGTGTTCACCTTTTAAAGTTGGCTTGTTCTCTCTCAAATATTTGAATTGAAATTTCGCTTGCTTGCACAGCACCTAACCCTGGCAATAGGGTCTAATGGGCGGAGAGTTTTGAGACGTTCCACAACCGGATTAAAAATATAGTCCTAATCGAGTTTGGGTTTGGCTCATTCGACTTTGTACAATGAAAGTTCAA
The DNA here is from genome assembly GCF_003713205.1 of Coffea eugenioides. Classification (NCBI taxonomy): domain Eukaryota; kingdom Viridiplantae; phylum Streptophyta; class Magnoliopsida; order Gentianales; family Rubiaceae; genus Coffea; species Coffea eugenioides. The sequence goes on along the minus strand of NC_040038.1, from coordinate 641,425 downwards.
GCTCACCTCTTTATGTTTGTTGGGTTCCAAGCTTTGTAACGGGCTGACCCATTTTAAACCAGGCAGAATCTCATGGGTACTGCCTCTATTAGGCACGCAAGACGCTCCATTGCACATATTTTCAATTCAACCCACTGCACTTTCTTTTTAGTAAATTCGGGACCAACTAAACCAAATCCAGTTTAGTTGTTGTTATCACCTGCATCGACCATTATTAGTAGCAGTGCATTTAACCTGAGAGCCAATCCCATATCGAACAAATTACTGCCAGAGATCATATTCACTTCATCTGGCAGTTCCGACGCTTGAGCGGTAGTGTACTAATCTAAAGTAGGCGGCCCAGGGTAAACATCGCAGCTTCTATTTATCTATACCATGGGCATGCTTTTTGCGGACTTGCTTGGCCATGAATATGATGAACGTGAGAACTAATCAGTCAGCCCTTCTTGTCTACAAAGCTCACAGTGCACCCGGACCCAACAAGTAATAACGTCATGACCAAGCCCTTACGGCATGCCATAATGTAAATAAAATCTGTAAAACTGCTCTAGTGTGCGCAAGCTGAACGATGCTTCAACCAGTTACCAAAGTGTGAAAGATACGTGGAACACAAGATTAACATAAACATTGTGCATTGAACAGAATAGGACGAACCTTTTTGTTGGCTCTGAAATTCTATATCCCAGGAGTTCCAAATCATGAAAATAACCATGTCCCTGCGGCATATACCACCTCGTATCCCACAAAAACCATTCGAGCAACCCACATTTGGTACAAAACTCAGCCAAAATGCCCATGCCCATTAAGAGCATTCATGAGTTTCATGGAAAAGAAAGAGAAACGAACCAAATCCACAAGTGTAATACCTTAACAAAAATATCCCAAAACATGGCTACAAGTATAGTTGGATGAGTTCATCACTCACTACAGAGGGTGTTAAGACACCCAAATCAGTGAAAAGTAAGGTCAGATACTGAGGTGGCGTATAGTCTCGGGCAGATGTTTCGACTTCAACCTTGGAAGGTATGGGTACTCCAAAATCAATAGGACGTAAAGCAGGAACCATGTCCTTTTGATTGAGCGGATAAAGACGAGCAAACTGCAATAATAGAGATCAACAAAACCTAATTGCTTTAGCTATAAACTGCAACAAATAATTGAAATTGAAAATTTTCATTCATCAATCAGAAGCTTGCAAAAACACGGAGTGAGTGTACCCAAAGACAGAGCAGTAACTCAATGTCATGTTCATATGAGCTCGATTTCAAGTCAAACTTTAGGGCCGGGGGGGAGGATTTTTATGTACCTTGTAGCTTTCAGCAGCAACATAAACTGGTTTACTCATGCTCTTAGCAACCAATGCAATTTGGTATGTCCCCATCATGTTAATTATTCCTCCACTCTCAACAACTCCATCTGCTCCAACAAAAACCATGTCAACTTCATCCATGCTATATGCCACAGCAGAGTCTATCAATAGCTTCACGGGAACGTCAAGCTTGGCTAGCTCATTGGACAATCGCAACCCAGTTCTATCTGGCCTTCCCTCTGCATATCAGAGAATACTAACTTACAAAGCTTTACTTGCTTGAAATTAAGCTTAGTATCACATCAAAGGAAAAAAAAACCAGGAATTGATCAGCATCAACTACAAAGATGAAGCCAAATGTTTGCAAATCTTAGTATCTTCAATCTACAGTATGCAAAAATGATGCTGATACTCTGTGAAGAAAAATACATGATCTAGTTTTGATGCATTTATCAATTGGAGATCGCCTTTACACAATCATGCATCATCTCGATGCCCTTCTGTGCACCATGAAAAGAAAGATGTAGGAAATGCTAATCAGTGAAGGCAGATTTGGTCCTACAGGTAACAGGTAACCGTAACCTAGAAGCAAGATGTACAGATGTGTACCTGTGCAGAAAATGCGAAACAGTTTCCTGTTTTGTGCAGCCGTTCTCAAGACTTCCAACACCACGCGGGAAAAGCCATGCACCAATATAGTACAACCATCAAAAATGAAATCCTGACTAAGCATCGCAATTATTCTCCTAGCCTGTATGATGAGCTTAATTAACAACTCTTTCCGCATGAAATGCAAAAATTACATAGTCAATAGTGAAGTGAAGGAAGATTGAATGACTAATATAAAATCAATAATTAGCTCAAGCACCTTGTAAGAAATCTCTCCAAACTTCTCTGCACGTTCAAGAAGGCGAGACTTAGCTGAATTGAAATCCTCATACTCCAGAGCTGAAGTTCTTGTCACATACCGCATGAACAGATCACAGCCAGCTGTCAGAGATATCGAGGTTGTATCCCATGACTGGAGGAAAGAGACAACGGTTCGTAGAACATTAGATTTTTCTCATCGATTGTTTTAGTCTTTCATTTCTATGGTTGACAGAAATCAGGGGGAAAAAAAAGGTACATATCTCATTTCCTTAATGCATGGCTCTCCTCTCCTTCCAACTACCTTGTCACGTTTAGGCAATTCCATTTTGCACAAACAACTAAAACTAGAGCAATCTATCACGTTACTTCCAAACTTCGCCAGACTTATAACACAAGGAGCGAAGTTCAATTGGTAGCAAAAGCAAGAAATCCAACTCGAGAAACAGACGAAGTTAAAGAAATGCTCCAATGAGTAGCTCAAGCCAACCTCATTAGATAAACCAGGCCCGGTCATGGCCATGCTGATAAAGAACAGGTTTGATAGCCGGTAGAATTAAAAACAAACGTCCAGTAAAATCTCAGGCTCAAGCTTATTACTGAGTTTCACCGGGGTAAGGTAAGAAGAAAGCAGCATTACAATCGACAATCGTCAAACAAAATTGCAGAAAGAATTTTTTATCAAACCTGAATACGAGCCACCCCAACCCCACTCCTCCTCGTCAACTTTAATTCAAGCAAAATGGAAGTAAACAATTCCAACAAAGAGAGTAAAAATGAGTTACTTTGAGGGAATCAGAGGCTTTCTTGAGCTCAATTTCCAGCTCCATCATAGTATTCGCCTCGCTGGACCGAATAACGGACGCCAAAGCCCTAATGGCCGCCACAGCCTCAGCCAATTCAGGTTGTTTCCGCCAATTATTGAACTCATCAATCACGCTAAAGGCCTTGGGCGACTCGCCCGACTTCAAAGACAAAGAGTCGTCAGAAACGGCTTCGTCGGCTTGGCGGCCAACGGCAGCTTGAGCTTGTGCGAGCCAGTCGCTGGAAACGACGCCGTGATGAGCCGCTCGCGTCTGATAATAAGCAGAAATTTTAGGGTTTTGCTGTGGGGTTTCTGCCATAGACGGCGAGGGGGCAGTTGGAGAGAGGAGGCGGCTCTCAGGCTGGGCTACGCCGTCGTTTTGTTGTTGGTCGAGAATGAAAGAAGCGGATCGATACCACATTTATGAGATGCGAGCACTCTATTTTCCTTTTATTGTAAATCAGTCCACCGCTTTTTTTGCCCTTTCCTTTTTTGTTTCGGCCGTGTGTAATTTAAGAGGGAATAGAATCGAATGAGAACGAAAGCTTAAAGTGCGAAGATCGCCGGTGCGGCTGTGGATGATTTTTCCGGTGATTAAAGCCTTACAAAGACGGGAGGTCGAATATTTTCTAAATCGAAATTGTACCACCACACTACTAATCTCGCTCGATTAGGCGTTAATCAGTGATTGGGATTCCACTTTGGACTAGGGTGGGCCCTGGGAGTCGGACATTGATTTGAAAAATGCGCTTTTTATATATATATTTTTAAAGTTATATTGACAGACGTTTTTTTGTTTTTCGGACCCCCCAAAAAAAAAATTTGTTCCAAATGCTTTTGGAGCCGGTGGGTCCATAGAATGGACTAGAGAAAAGCGATCATATCTTTGAAATAACCGATCGAACCAATTTAATTTGGATTTTAATTTCTAAAAAAATCAATTTATATTAAAACTCGAATATTTTAGCTGCTCACAACACTATATCTCCGTTTGGATTAGCTGTTTTTGGGTTTGTTTTTCAAAAACACCACTGTAGCATTTTGAATCTGAAAAACAAGTCCGTTTGGATTAGTTGTTTTTTGGGTTGTTTTTCAAAAACTATATGAAAAACTTTTACTGTAGATTTTTTTGGATTATTTTTAGAGGTATTTTTGAAACATATTTTTGAGTATTTTTAGAATATTATAATTTTTATATTTTTATATAAATATACATTTATGCATTTATAATACATTTATAGATATTTATAAATAAATATATTTATATATTCATATAAAAATATATAAATGTATTATATTATATATAATACATAATATAAATATATTTATAAATGTATAAGTGTATATTATTATAAATGTATAAATTATAAATGAATATTATAAATATATTATAAATTATAAGTGTATATTATTATAAATGTATAAATTAGTATATTATAAATATATATTAATATTATGTAGAAATGTATTTATATAATTAACATAAATGTATATATGTATTGATATTATGTATAAATGTAAAATTAATATTATGTATATTAATATAAATGTATAAATGTATTATATTATATATAATACATAATATAAATGTATATTTAAATGTATAAGTGTATATTATTAAAAATGTATAAATTATAAATGAATATTATATAAATATAAATGTATAAATTAATAAATTATAAATATATATTAATATTATGTAGAAATGTATTAATATAATTAATATAAATATATACATGTATTAATATTATGTATAAATGTAAAATTAATATTATGTATATTAATATAAATATATAAATGTATTATATTATATATTATACATAATATAAATGTATATTATAAATATACATAAATATTTATATATTATGTATAAATGTACATTTATATAAATGTATAATATATTATATATTATATTATATATAATTTATATAACATATAATATTTATGTAAATATATTATAAATATATAAAAATATATTATAAATAAAATAAAATATTTATAATATGTATGTATAAATATATAATATTAGAAATGTATAATATATATAATATACATTATTATTAATATAATTTATGTATAATATACATAATTGAAATATACATATTAATATATATTAATATATATTATAAAACAAAATTGAATAAATATATTTATAAATTTATATATAAATAAATGTATTTATATAAATATATAATATTTATTTCAATTGATATAATATATATAATATTATACATAATTGAAATAAATATATTTATATTAATATAATATATATAATATACATAATTGAAATATACATATTAAAATACATAATTGAAATATACATATTAAAATATATTAAAATATAATTGAAATATACATATTAAAATACATAATTAAAATATACAAATTGAAATATACTTATTAAAATATACAAATTAAATATACATAATTGAAATATATTTGGAGTTGTTTTTGATATATTGTTTGGATATGGTGTTTTTGAAGTTGTTTTTGAAATACACATTACTGTAGCATTTGGAATGTGAAAAACAGTTTTTCAAAAACAGGTGCAAAAACACTCAATCCAAACGCAGCCTATGTGTATATGAAAGTGTACCAACTATACCACAGGCGTATGAAATGATTGAGCGAGACAGAGAGTTTGTCTAACAAGTACATTCACACGTAATTTTTTTTAATTGTTTGTTTTTTTGGTAGGTAAAAAATTTTAAATTTAAAATCTCTTACTTATAATTTCTTTCATTTTACCGTCCAATCCAACCCTTCTCTTCACTAACTAGGTTTAGATCTTAATTTTGTGAAAAAATAGAATTAAATCGTGAAAGTGTTTAAATGTAAGGCAAGCAATTAAACTGTGCATTCAAGTAATAAATAAAATATAGAGATAATTTCAAAAAATTCCCTTGAGATTTTTTCTAATCACACCTAACACCTCTTAAGTTTCTAAAATCACACTTAACGCCCTTAAAATGACAACTTTTGTAACATGTCAGCCTTTTTATGTACAAATAATATTAAAAAATATATCTAGTAGAGGGACAATGGTATTCTTCCAATTTTGCCCTTTTACAAGTTGATTTTTTAATTTTAGAAGATGAAAATAAAAACAAATAGGACTGCAATATTTACATAGAAATTGAGAGGGTGTAAGTACAATAACTGTTGAATTGTATAAATTTTGTTAATTCATATGATTGTTATAACATCTATGCCAAAGTTTTGGATAGAAAGGAAATAAATTTTTTTGAATACTATTTGTTAACCAATTTTTCAAAAATTTTGTTTTTGATATTTGAACACCATTATAGGTATATTTAATATATACTTTTTCATTATTTCAACTATATGCCAGCCTTGTTCTTCACCAAATGAATGATTTTAACATATTTTTTCCTCACTTCTTACTAATTAAACTAGATAACAAGATAAAATCGTAGTTAAAAAAAGATAAATTTTCTATGTTTTGATTGTCTAAGTACATTTTCTTTTATAAAATCAAACATAAATGTTTTTTCTTTTTTCTTGACCTTTCCCACATAAGATGAAAAAGGCATAAAAAAATCAACTTGTTTTTATTTTCATATTCTAGTTTTCAAAAATAAACTTACAAAATGGCAAATGTGGAAGAATATTATAGTCTCTCTCCTAAATACTTTTTTAATACTATTTTTACCTAAAGGGGTTGATATGTTACAAAAGTTGTCATTCTAAGGGTGCTAAGTGTGATTTCAGAAACTTTAGGGGTGCTAAGTGTGATTAGGAAAAATCTCAAGGGAAGTTTCTGAAATTGTTCCTCAAAATATAAGTTTAAGGGAGCGTTTAATAAAACTAAAAACTGAAATGTATAGTTAGAAAATTGAAAATTAACTACTAAAATCTTTAGGCTTTGTATGATTTAGATATTTTTTAGGTATTTTTTAAAAAACTTTACTGTAGCATATATGTAAAAAACTTTCACTGTAAATTGTTTGTTTTGAATTAGTTTTTTTTGAAGATGTATTCTTGAATTTTAAATTTGAAATTTTATTAAAGCATTTTTTTAAAAAAATTGTTGTTTTTTACCACAATTACTCATCGCTACCAACTCTATCTCTCTTTCCTTTCCTTCCTCCTCTCATTTTCTTCTCTTATTTTTCCTCCATCTTTCTCTTTCTCCCTCTTGCCCTAATTTGGTCATGAACTAAGGGGAAAGAGAGAGGAGGGGGTTGTGAGAGAGGGGCAGGAAGGGGAGGATGAGGGAAAAGGGAGGGCGAAGGAAAGGGAAAGAGAGGAGAGAAAGAAAAGAGGAGCGATGGGAGTGGTAGAGATGAATAAGGGAGGAAATAATAGGTGGTGACAATGGTAGGTGGAAGAAGAAAATATGATAGAATTTAATTTTTTTTAATATGTATATGAGTATGAAGTGGGAGGGAGGAATGCGAAAGAGTGTGTGTGCGTGAAAGGGAGAGAGAGTGTGTATGTGTATTTAGGAGAAAGAGGGTGGGTGTGCATTTGTGAGGGAGATATGTATACATGTACGAAAGTGTATATGAAATAATTTTTCATACAAATATATTATACTAATTTGACAATTCAACCAATTAAATGATACACTTTCACTTAAAATTTCGTATACATGTTAAGTCCTTCTTAATAATTAAAATACAAGCAAACTATTCTTGTGTTTGGATATGAGATTATTTAAAATAATTACTGTAATATTTTTTTTTCTATACGATGTATATGAAATAAAAAGAATGATTAAAAAGATAAAAAAAATATGTTAAAAAATATATTTATAATGCAAACAAATAATTCATATCCAAACACTCTGTATATCAGCGAACAAGTTTAAGTTGAATCTTAAGGGGATGATCGGCTTAAAAAAAATCAAAATAAAAAACGTTTGTCAAGAAATTTTAAAGCTGTTAACTCCACTCTTTAATCCTTTTTTCTTCACTTTTTTGTTTTCTACTCTGTCAACAAACCCTATGGTTTGCCTTCGGGAGCATTTGACTTTCTTGCGTGTTGAACAAGGTTCTCTCACTGACGTAGGCTTGTATCCCAAATAGCCCAACCACAGCTATCAGGACGCGTTGACCAATGAATGGGTTAGCAAAAGAAGTACTCCCACAAATACGGTACCCCACCAGCCCCCGTTACGCCCCACCAAGCAAGGGGAAAAAAAAATGGGAAGAGAAAGAAAACGACGTAGTAGTAAGTAAGTTGAAATTGACGAGAGAGGCTTGCACTGCATCAGCTGCATGTGCATGAGTGAGTTAATGAATTCTCCGTGTTAGCATTCGTGGCAGGATTGTATTGGTTCCGTTATCAAACGGATTTTGCCTAGTTACACAATTAGTATCATTATTATTATTACTGCTACCATTTAGCGAACAGCTCACCGTGGGCTGGGCTTACAAGTCAGAGTAGAAGATCACACTTAAGATTAGTCGGTCATTTTCGATTTGGGTCGCGTCCCCACAATTTATTTCTTTATTCATTGTGATATATATAATTATATCCGCTTCCCCATTTTCCCCCCTATTTTTAATTTCTCGACTGCAATTTCTCAATTGCACGGGAGAGGGGAAAAAAATTTCAAGGATATTTATTTTATTTATGTAAAGTTGTTTTTTTTTTTGGCTTAATTCTGGGGATTTCTTATTTATGTGTTCCTAGGAGGTGGACACAGGGTGTTTTCTTCTTGACCCGAATTCATCATCATCAATCCCGCGGATGTCTCTCGGATTCTATCGAGAAAATCGCGTTCTACTCGATTGATTATAATCAAAGGTTCGGTGTGTACTGAGATTTTTTTTTTTTCAAATAGAAATGAAATTTTCCAATAGATTTGTTACCGGTTTCTGCTCGATTCAAATGTAAATGGTGAAGTTGAGGTCGCTTTCAGAATTTATTCGCTCATCGATTTTGGGCTTTGGGCTGAGGAGTTTTAAAATTGGGGTTCACTTGTGGAATTTGAATGGCGATCAGTATACTATTGGCCATGATAGATAGTTATGCTATGTGAGTTTTTCCTTTTTTCCACTGTTTTGGGGCCTGGAAAGGGGGATTGATATTATTTGCAATTTCGAAAGGCGGAATAAGAGTCTTAAGCCCTTTCCTTTTTTTTTTGGGGTGGCAATTGGTTTTATTGGTGGAGGCTGCGCTGGGTTGTGGGGAAGGTTGTTCACTAATTGGGTTTTCTGATTCTTGTTATTTGATTTGTTCTGGTAATTGAAGCCATGGAGAATGTGTACATATTTCTCTTAAGAATTAGCTGCTTTCCCATTTATTCCAACTTCAAGGGGTTGCTTGGTGATTAGCCCTTGTTTGGATTTGGCATTTGCTTGGCGTCTTATCCTGTTTTGTTTTGGGTTTTTGACACATGAGAGCAGTAAGCAAATGAGCCTATCACAATGGTGAAAGGAAAAGGAGGGTTGCATAGTCGATGGATGCTGCGGATAACCCATTTCCGGCTCTAGTTGGCAAGCTGAAGTCGTGGATCCGGCGGGGTGAGCCGGCTAATGTGTCCAGGGACTTTTGGATGCCCGATCAGAGTTGTAGGGTATGCTACGAGTGTGACTCCCAATTTACATTGTTTAACCGAAGGCACCATTGCCGACATTGTGGCCGGGTATTCTGTGCCAAGTGTACATCTAATTGGATTCCTGCATCATCTCTTGGACCAAGGACTCCCAGTGAAGAGTCAGAAACGATCAGGGTATGTAATTTCTGTTTCAAGCAATGGCAGCAAGGCATAGCTGCTGGTGTTGATAATGGGATTCAGTTTCCCAGTCTGGATCTCAGTACTTCGCCATCGACAACCAGTTTCATTAGCAGCAAATCTAGTGGAACCATTAACAGTAGTAGCATTACTCTTGCATCAATGCCACACTCTGATGGGGTTAGCCCTCATCAGTCTGCAGCGATGGAAACTGCCTTAGAAAGGCAACCTGTCGGAGAATCAAGAACATGCAATGGTCATGATTCGGAGACAGCTCATAGAGATCAGTCTTCTAATCAATTCGGGTATAGCATTATCAGGTTGATTTCTTTTACATAATTTTGGTTGCTTGTTCAGAGTCATATTTTTTGTTCTGAAGTTGCCAAGTAAGTGAATGAGTGTGGTATATTCTTTGAACCGCGGCATAATCAAGTATCCTGGTACCTGAAATCATTGCAGGCAATTTCCTTGATATGCTTGATTTTTGACATCAGGTGCATTTTTCAGTGAGGACACTTTCCTTAAATTAAGTGAAAGGCATTCTAGTACAGATGCCATGTCATTTAAGTTCACCATGAGCTTGTGCCAACTCAATGGCCTGGTTTATGGCTGCTCCATGGATATTGCACATGGCTGACTTGATAACTTTTTTCTTTTGCACCTTTTCAATTCAGTGAGTTGATATTATAATGTTGCAGCTACTTAATTGTTGCTTATGTTTTCTGAGTCCAGGAATAGTGATGATGAAGATGAATTTGGAGTTTACCGGTTAGATTCTAAAACGAGGCATTTTCCTCATCTTAATGGTTACTATGGTCACATGCAGTTTGATGAGATTGACAATGAATATGGATCACGTAAAGTGCATCCTGATGCTGAGGCTGTTGATTCAAAAAGCATTAGTAGGTTGACATTACAAAATAGTTTAGATTTTCATTCCCAGGCTTCTGAAGAAGTCCAACAGATTACCCAAAAAGAAGGTGGACATGACGGTGGTGATGAATGTGAAGCGCCTTCATCTTTAATTGCAGCAGAAGATGTTGATGCTGAACCGGTGGACTTTGAGAACAATGGAGTTCTATGGCTTCCACCTGAACCTGAAGATGAAGAAGATGACCGTGAAGTGCTTCTGTTTGATGATGACGATGACGGGGATGCTGCTGGAGAGTGGGGCTATCTACGTGCTTCAGGCAGTTTTGGAAGTGGGGAATTCCGAAGTAGGGAAAAGTCAAATGAGGAGCACAAGAGGGCCATGAAGAATGTAGTTGATGGACATTTTAGGGCTTTAGTTGCTCAGCTTTTGCAGGTTGAGAATCTCTTTGTAGGTGATGAAGACGACAAAGAGAGTTGGTTAGAAATAATTACATCTCTGTCCTGGGAGGCTGCTTCAATGTTAAAGCCTGATATGAGTAAGGGTGGGGGAATGGACCCAGGAGGATACGTGAAAGTAAAATGTATAGCTTCTGGGCGTCGTAGTGAGAGGTAAGGTCTTTGAACTTCCAAGTAATTATTTCCGCATTGTGCTATTCAGCTTAGGCACTTGGAAAGTTTTGATGGAGTTGGTGTGCAGCCTAAGTTTTGTTATCTTACATTACTTTTCAGAAGCGTTTGTTAGAGCTCTGTTAAGATACTTGATTAAGTTACATGTGAATGGTATAGACTACTAAATTGTACTTAAAACAACCTCAGTCTTGGTGCCTGTCACTGGTGCTTTTATCATTTAGTTAAGTATAATTTAAACTGATCTTTGAGCTTCTGCCTCTCTCTGAGTTGTTTATCAGATTAAGAAAGTGCTCATGCTATCATTTTAAATTCCTCATTTGTTTGAAGACTTTCTTTTCAGTATGGTGGTGAAAGGAGTTGTTTGTAAGAAGAATGTTGCTCACAGAAGGATGACATCAAAGATAGAGAAACCTCGCATACTAATCCTCGGAGGAGCTCTTGAATACCAGAGGGTTTCTAATCTCTTGTCAAGTTTTGATACGCTGTTGCAGCAGGTTAGTTCTATAACCACCATTCTCGTGTTGCAAGTCAGAGACGGACTGTCTATTACATTGTTAGCATAATGTGATCTTTTCTCCATGAGTATTCTTAAATCCTGGAGGTATCATTCTTAAGGAATTGTACCCTTTTCCAGGAAATGGATCATCTGAAGATGGCTGTAGCAAAAATTGATTCCCACAATCCTGATGTTCTCCTGGTGGAGAAATCTGTTTCTCGTTATGCACAAGAGTATCTTCTTGCAAAGGACATATCACTTGTTTTAAATGTCAAAAGACCACTTCTAGAGCGCATAGCTCGCTGCACAGGTTGTCAGATTGTACCTTCAATCGACCATCTCTCATCTCAAAATTTGGGATACTGTGACATGTTCCATGTTAAGAGGTTTCTAGAAGAGCATGGCACAGCTGGACAGAGTGGAAAAAAGCTGGTGAAAACATTGATGTATTTTGAAGGATGTCCAAAGCCACTTGGTTGCACTGTAAGTAATTACACTAATTTAAGATTGGTGCATGTCTAGATGGATGGGTTTGTGAAGGTCTTTCACTTAATTTTAGATAGATTCTGATAAAAGTCTCGGATACTGATTTTCTTCCTTGACATTGATGACTTGAAAATTTGTCAGATTCCATGTGGCTATAAATTAATATTATCCTCCTACTTCAGCCTGCAGAATTTCAATTTCGGGTCTCCAGTTTCTTTGAAGTGTTCAAGTTTGAATTGATATTATACTTATTGGACTTCTTTGAAATTAGTTGATATGTTGCCATGGATGTAAATACTTGCTTGATTTTGTCTCTTTCAGGTACTACTTCGAGGTGCCAATGGCGATGAATTGAAAAAGGTAAAACATGTTGTGCAGTATGGAGTTTTCGCAGCTTATCACCTGGCCTTGGAAACATCTTTTCTTGCTGATGAAGGAGCCTCTCTGCCAGAGCTACCATTGCATTCTCCAATTACTGTGGCACTTCCAGATAAACCATCTACTATTGAGAGATCCATCTCAACAATACCTGGTTTTACTGCCCCAAGTAATGAACATAATATTGGACATCATTCTGAAGTTGAACCGCAAAGGTCAATTAGCCTGCCCATTCCAGAACAGTTCAAGGCCACAAGTTTGTTTGGTCATGAGATGAATTCTCCGAATTGCTCTAGCTCAAATGCTGCTGTTGTGTCTCATTCCATAAAGCAGACTGTCACATCTGCTGGGCAGATTCTTTCAAAAACTTCATCACGTGAGCCCTCTCCTTGTCTTTCTTTGGAGGACAAGATTACGGGGAATTTGACTGAGTCTACTGGTGTAAAAGCATCTATGGCCAATGACATTCAGCATGCTTCAGGAGATCCTATCATTCCTAATGGTTTTATGCCTTCAATACCACCGGTTATAGGCGTTGTGGCCGATGATGTGCTGAATGATTGTGATGGACTTGATAGAACTCAAAATAATCTAGATCTGTCTTCATCGCAGCTAAATATAAAGCAAGTTCTCGAGGAACCAGTTTCTTCAAAGGAAGAGTTTCCTCCTTCCCCTTCTGACCACCAAAGCATTTTGGTTACCTTATCATCTAGATGTGTCTGGAAAGGGACTGTTTGTGAAAGGTCCCATCTCTTTCGGATCAAGTACTATGGAAACTTTGACAAACCATTGGGACGATTTTTACGAGATCATTTATTTGATCATGTACTAATATCTATCTTAAGCCTTGCTAAAAACCAATGCATGCTGGTGTTTTAATTTTCTGATTGGAATGCCTTGGATATTTTACTGTGACTAAGGCTCTTTTCTTTTCTTTTTAGAGTTACAGATGCCGCTCATGTGAGATGCCTTCAGAAGCGCATGTTCAGTGTTATACCCATCGACAAGGCACCCTTACAATTGCTGTGAAGAAGCTGCCAGAGTTTCTTTTACCAGGTGAAAAGGAAGGAAAGATTTGGATGTGGCACAGGTGCCTTAAGTGTCCACGAACCAATGGTTTCCCTCCTGCAACTCGAAGAGTAGTGATGTCTGATGCTGCTTGGGGATTGTCTTTTGGAAAGTTTCTTGAGCTCAGTTTTTCAAACCATGCAGCTGCTAGCAGGGTAGCAAGCTGTGGCCACTCTTTACACAGAGACTGTTTGCGATTTTATGGGTAAAAAATTCATTCCTTTTATTGTCCTTGGTTTCCAGGAGCTATAATGTTTTTTTGACTCTTCCTGCAAAGCTTAATATTCAAGTATGGTGGGCCATAAAATTTTATCTATTATATATTCCTGATGAAGTTGAAATAAAATTTAGGCAGTGCATGTACTTGGTTCTATGAGCACCTATCTCATTAGTAAAAATCTAGGCTATTCATTTGTTTGAAAATTTTTGGACAACTTGTGTCTTTTCATGCAATGTTCCTGAAATACCTGCTAGATGAACTTTTTATGTGTGATGGGTAGAGTATTTGTCTTCTGCTTTCCTTTGAATTCCTTGATGATGGTCATGGCTTTGCAGATTTGGGCAAATGGTTGCTTGTTTCCGTTATGCATCAATTGATGTTCACTCAGTCTATCTTCCTCCTCCAAAACTTGATTTCAACTTCGAGAATCAAGAATGGGTACAACAAGAACTGAATGAGGTACAAAAGCATGCTTTTGGGTATTTTAGTATCCCAAATTGATCTATCTTCACTCGCTGTAATTGAACAAATTTTGGTCAGGTGGTTGGCCGGGCTGAGCTTTTGTTTTCTGAGGTACTAAATGCTCTCCGTCTTTTGGTGGAGAAAAATTTTGGTCCAGGCTTGCCAAGCAGTGGCAAAAAAGCACCAGAATCAAGGCATCAAATGGCAGATTTAGAAGCAATGTTGCAGAAGGAAAAGGTGGAATTTGAGGTAAGCACTCATTTTTCATTCTTATATTTAGCCTTTTCTTTTCTTTCTTGCTGAAGTATGTTTGCTTCTCGAAGAAGCAAAGACTTTTTCTGCACTCATGGATTCAGTCAGCAATGATGACTCATGGTTAGATGTATCCATCTTGTGTTCTGCTTCTTATTTTCTCTTTGCAATGTTGATTGGGATATAAATTTCCTCTTATTGGCTAGTCTATTTTGACTTTGTTGTTCATTTACTTCAGTTTGGTTAAAAAAAAATGTTAAATTTTATACGTGGGGCATAATATCAACTATGTGAAAAGGATAATCTTCTTCATTAGATTTGAAGAAGTTTTGTCATCTGATGCATTAAATTGTATTTTTTTCACAAATTGATAGAGCTTAGAGCCTTGTTGTTTGAACATTACTGAATACTGTCACTTTGACTATGTTCTTCACTTTAGAACATCTATTTAATATTTGCTTCTATAACAGACTTTATGTCTTTTCAGGATGCCCTTAATAAAATTCTGAATAAGGAGGCTAGGAAGGGCCAACCCGCGGTTGATATTCTTGAAATCAATCGATTGCGTAGACAACTACTCTTTCAATCTTATATGTGGGACCACAGGCTGATATATGTAGCCAGTTCAGATAACATTTGTCAGCGTGAGATGGCAGTTGCCAATTCAGCTCCTGATGTGAGACCCAATGAGGAGATATGTGATTTAAATGTTTCTGTTAGACCAGGCCAGGGTTTCGACAGTTCTAATTTGGCTTCTCCTGATGTAAATCTAGATGAAAGTCATCATCATGGGGTTAGCGGTGGTGAGTATCCTCCTGAATTTATTTGTGATCATGGAGTTGGTGGCTTGAAAAATCCCGCTGTACTTGGTCATCAGGAAACTGACGGTTCAAATCCTAATAGTGTAAAAGGAAATCTGTCATTTCCTTCTAGCGTGACAGACATTCATGATGAATCTGTTTCTTTAGAGTCTAATGTAAGTGTTCATGGCGTCCTTTCTGATGGGCAGTTTCCAGTTATGGTGAGTCTGTCAGAGACACTTGATGCTGCTTGGACTGGTGAAACTAATCCTGGTCTGGGGTTATCAATGGATGATATGCATAAAGTTTCTGATACAGCTTCATTGGATTCATCGACTACTGGAGGAGCTGCAGAAATGTTGGACACAGAGGGCCATGGTGAGGAACTGACTGGCGCTAAAATTGTGCCATCTCCTTTTTTGTCCTCCAGAGTTTCTGATAATGTGGAAGATACTGTCAGCTGGCTAGGTCTTCCCTTCATAAGCTTCTATCGCTCATTGAATAAAAACTTTTTAGGTAATAATCAGAAATTGGACACGCTGTCTGAGTATAATCCTGTCTATATCTCCTCATTCAGACAGTTGGAACTTCAAGGTGGGGCCAGGTTGCTCTTACCTGTTGGGTTTAATGACACAGTGGTTCCAGTTTATGATGATGAGCCTACGAGTGTTATAGCTTATGTCCTGGCTTCCCCCGATTATTTGGTCCAACTGTCTGATGATCTTGAGAGACTGAAGGACATGGCAGACTTAACATCATCTCTGTCCTTTGACTCGGGGAGTTTTCAATCTTTTCACTCGATGGACGAAATAGCCTTGGAACCTTATAGAAGTCTTGGTTCTGCAGATGAAAGTATCTTATCCATGTCCAGTACTCGTAGCTCCTCGGTGTTGGATCCTTTTTCTTACACAAAAGCTATGCACGCCAGAGTGTCTTTGACAGATGATGGACCCCTTGGGAAGGTGAAATATACTGTGACCTGTTACTACGCTAAGCGTTTTGAAGCTTTGAGGAGGATTTGTTGCCCATCTGAGATTGACTTCATAAGATCTCTTAGCCGCTGTAAGAAATGGGGAGCCCAGGGTGGCAAGAGTAATGTCTTTTTTGCCAAAACCTTGGATGATAGGTTTATTATTAAACAAGTCACTAAGACTGAGCTGGAATCTTTCATAAAGTTTGCTCCTGGATATTTCAAGTATCTTTCTGAATCTATTGGTTCAGGAAGCCCTACATGTCTGGCAAAGATACTTGGGATTTATCAGGTACTTCTAGGGACTGAATTTGAGTTGGTAGAAGTAGGAGTTTAATAAATTACGAATGAAAGTAAATTTGGAATTTAAAGGCTTATTTTTTAAACTCTTAGAGTGATCGTAGTAATAGTATGGTTTGCAGAAAGCAACCTTCACATAGGTAGGCATCAGAACGCTTGCAAGATGCTAGTTTTACTTACGTCTGTCCATTTTATGAAATAAAACCCTCATCTGGTGTGTGTTAAGGATAGGTTTTACCACTAGGCCAATATCCTTGGAATTCTAGTTTGATGTCTAGTGCTTTCTTAAACTAGGCCAAGATCCATGGATTGTACTTTGACTTCTATCACTTTCTTATACTCTGCTAGAAAATAAATGTTGTATTTGGATATCACTTGTAGGTTCTTGTCCTTTCCCCTCATTTTTGGTTCGGTGAAGCATTTTTCTGAACCCCCAATAATTGTTATTTTTGCCTTCTTGGAACTTATTATATTGTCATTTCCTTGATTGCTGAAGGTTACGTCGAAGCATGTTAAGGGGGGAAAGGAATTAAAGATGGATGTTCTTGTTATGGAGAACCTTCTTTTTGGGAGAAACTTGACACGGCTTTATGATCTAAAAGGATCTTCCAGATCTCGATATAATCCGGATTCCAGTGGAAGTAACAAGGTTTTGCTGGATCAGAACTTGATTGAAGCAATGCCAACTTCTCCTATATTTGTTGGAAACAAGGCAAAGAGGTTGCTTGAAAGAGCAGTTTGGAATGATACTGCATTCCTTGCAGTAAGTTTCCAACTTTCTCTAACGGCTTAGTCGGTAAACGTGTAACATGTCAGACATATGACATATGGTAGCATATAAATTGTCTCTTGAAGAGAATCTCCGAACTTGGCTTTTTTGACCACTTTAGGTGCGCTAATATATACTCCATCTTTTGTTTTTGTGTGAACTGTTGATGATTAACTATCTCTGATCAGCTAGGTTGCCCTATGTACAATAATTTGAGCTTAGCTCATGAAAATTTGGTTTATCTTCCCATGAAATCTTTTTTTTTGGTGGGGGGGGGGGGGGCGCTGTATGAGTGAGTGTTGTGTTTGTGTCAATTTTCACATGGCGTGTCCTTCGCGTTGCATTTCCTGGGTCTTTTTTCCCTGATAGATGCATGTTATCACTACTGACGATCTGATTACTTTTGCAGTCAATTGATGTAATGGACTATTCATTGTTGGTTGGTGTTGATCAAGAGAAGCATGAACTTGTTCTTGGGATTATCGACTTCATGCGGCAGTATACATGGGACAAGCACTTGGAAACATGGGTGAAGGCGTCTGGAATCCTTGGGGGTCCAAAAAACACACCACCAACAGTAATCTCACCTAAGCAATACAAAAAGAGGTTTAGAAAAGCAATGACAACCTATTTTCTGATGGTTCCAGATCAATGGTCTCCGCCTACTATAGTTCCCAGCAAGTCTCAGAATGATTTATCTGAGAACTTGCAGGGTGGAGGTGCTGCTCAGTGATCAAGTAAATTGGCAAAATTGGCCAATCTGTACATGTGAAGATATATTTTTGGGAGCATGCTCCTGCATTATTCTTCTAGTTCATAAATGGTGCTTTTGCCATTTCGAATTCTTTTGGAGGGAACTTCCAAATACCTTCTTTAACAGCAGAATTCATGATTGTTCATCAATGGCTGAAGAACTTGGCTTTATTACCTGGGAAATGCTCAGCAGTATAAAAAGTAGAGTGACCTTTTCTTGAAATGATTTTGTAAAATGGTTTTTGGTACTTTTTTTTTTCTTTCATTTTGTATTTAGAATTTAAGATGTAAATCCATTTTGATCATGCAATTGCAATTTTGTGTAACATATTAACTCATCGCGGTTTCTTATTTTTCCCTTGTGCGTGCTTGAAGTTTATCACAATGCGTTGGCTTCCTGGATGAAGGACGAAAAATGATGGCTAATCACAGAATACATGTCCATATCCCTTGAAGAAGACTCGTAGGTGATGTGTCCTCTCCTCTGGGTTTGATGTTCTTGTCTGATAATAGTACTTGTTTTGAGAATTCTGCAGTACCGGAATGGGTCAAATATTCAGATTTCTTGGTTGTTTTAGATTGGAGATGAGGTGGTCTGAAATCTGAATGATTTTGTGCTGCTCCATTTAGAGATGTTGCACTAATCTGTTCCAGCATTTAGCATTCTCGAAATTAGTTTTGATTTTCATTGAGATAGGGCTCTTAGTGGTGAGCATATTAACAGTTAGAACTCATTAATAGGTGCAGTTTTCCTCCATATTCGAGTGCTATTCTCAGTCTCTCTGTTTTATATTTGTCTTTCTAGTGACATGTTGAAAGAAGCTAGTTGTGGATATCAGAGAGTTCTACAACAGCACGGTCATCACGAGTTGCCGTGGTCATTCTTCCTGTCTCGAAAAAGGCTTTTCCTTTCCTAAACAAATAATGATGGATTCCGTTTGGACGGAGCAGTATTAATTTAAAAAAAAAAAAAAAAAAAGAGAACACCTCAAGAGTCTTTTTTGAACAGGTTTTTCAATCAAAGAAATTTTTTTGTTGTTGTTTTAAATCTCGAATGAATATATGGTACTACCAGAGAAAGTGCCGTGATTATTATTTTCAAATAAGTTTTTCCATCTCTTCTTATGCATATCTATTGATTAGCAGTAAGTAGTAACCAACTTCTGGGTGCCGACTGGTGGTCTGTTATCTCGGTGTCTCTTGTTTAATCTTTTTCCCTCGATTGAATGCTACCTGTGAATAATCAATACTCAGCTGGCGATATAGGTGAGAATGACGATGGAAACAAAGCACGATCAGGGATAAAAACTGGCCTAGATGACCCTTTCTGATGTGCAGAGAGTGACAAAGGAAATCCTTATCAGTATGGCGTGTAGGTATGGCGTTTTGGGATCGAGGATGCAGGGGAAGGGACATAAAATAAATAGATATTGTAAATACCAACGAGGAGGGTCGAATTATTAGGTTATACCAGCTGCTAATACCATGGTGGCCGTGATATTGAAAGGCCAACATTCTATCTTTACAACAAAACGGACCATCCAGAATTTGTTGATCTTTGCTCGGTCAGTTTCATCGTACATAACCCAAGGATCAATTGGGTGCAAGACTGTATATACAAGTATTATGTTTTATGCAGAAACTGAGGATTGAGCAGAAGAATGAGATGAAGGAAGCAGCCATCGATTATTACAGTCCGGATTGATGCTGTTGCCTCGCCGCGGCACCGTGTCCTGTCTCAGCCTTTGCCTAATTACGTCTTGTCACTGTCCACCACTTGAAGCAAACTTCTTTCCAGTAGGTCAATGATCTCTGCTTCTCTGCAAGCCAAACATTATTA
Organism: Coffea eugenioides; assembly: GCF_003713205.1. Classification (NCBI taxonomy): domain Eukaryota; kingdom Viridiplantae; phylum Streptophyta; class Magnoliopsida; order Gentianales; family Rubiaceae; genus Coffea; species Coffea eugenioides. The sequence goes on along the minus strand of NC_040038.1, from coordinate 621,441 downwards.
AAAAAAAAAAAAAAGCAATCTTTAGTCACCACTCACACTACTCACAACCTAGCAAGAGGTGATGAGTCACTTTTTAAAACTAGTAGCAAGATGTACGTTAACCCCGGGAGAAAGGGTTGTTTTTTGTAGGAGAATCTGTGGTCTATTTCTTACCGTGTACCTTTGATTAATAGGAGTGAATCTTGAAGAAAGATGGTGTAGACGAGGACCTTCATCGATTCCTTCACATGTTATCTCCCCATTTTCTTCTCTGTAACAGACGATTCCATTGGATGGATCCTCAAAAACCTGAAACAGTCAAATCTATTAGCGTACAAAACCAAGTAGTCCTTGTCTTACCATACATACTTTTAAATTGTCAATCAGCCGGAGAGGAAATGAAGATGATTACCTTGTTTCTTGTAGGTGATCTGATCGGAAAGGGAGTTGTGCTAATACTACTTCCAGTGCTGTTGACTGATATGTGATTCTCTGCACTCATCATCACTATGCTCGCGGGCTTTCTGGAAGCAGGATCTTGGATGATGATGGGAGCAGAAACAGAAATCGAGTATCTCACAGCCATTAATTGATTCTCTAGCTATAAGCTATGTGGTGGAGTGGAGTACCAGAAAGAACTTTTACTAGCATATACTAATACTACTATGTGATGAACAAAACAAGGAGATGCTGAATTGATGATGGCTTGCACTTTTCCTTTTGCTAGCTAATTATGGAATTTCCATTAACTACAAGGTTTATTATAGGCCATACAGAACAATATCCGACGTGTATATACTTGCACTGTTTGATTGCTTACAATAATGTTCCTCTTTTTTATTTTCCGGGTCATCATTAGGCCATGTAAGGAAAGAGCTCGTAGGGGGGGGGTGATGTATCGTATTATAGTAAGATAAATTAGGCCATTTAGCTGCTAATGTCTAATCAGTTGATCTCAGCATTAGTGGATTATTTTAGGTAAAACCTGCGTGTTGGTGGGCTCCATTTTAGCTTATCTTCAAACTGTTGATGCTGCTGCTGTCATCCAGTCGGTTGACGCCAACATGATGATTTTCAATTTCATTTGAGCCCCCATTCGTATTTTCTAAGGGTGGTAAGTATGCCGGTAATCAAGAATTAGTCCAACAATAGTTGTATAATATGATATGTCAGAGCCAAAAAAAAAATGAATTTCCATTCAGGGGATGGATGCCATACCCTGTTTTGTCTTGTATTTCCATTCAGGGGTCGATTTTGGCTTATAAACATCGGAGAAAAACCTCATATATATACATATATGTGTGTGTGTGATATAACTCTTGAAAAAATAAACTTTTTTAGAGAAAAAAATATATATAACTCTCCAATTAGATATCAACCAGGCTAAGGCTCTAAGCTAAGCGCTGAGCAGGAGACATGCATACGTTCAGATGGCATGATGATGAATGAAGCCGACGTTTCGGGTTCAGGTACTCGTGACTGGTGATAAGAGGAAGACTCAGACGTGACAGTTTGTTCCCTAATTTCTTTTTGCTCCTTAGGCAAAAGAACTGGGAAAAAATGTACTATAACAAATAGTAATTAATATCTTGACACGAACACAAAACAATTAGCTGAAGCATCTAATTGGATTTGTTGGATGTGGGCCTGAAATGACCTGCTGGTTTCTTGTTTTAAAGAAATTCGTGGTGCCATCAAAATCAAGCGACGACTTTCCTGAGGCCAACATGCCGTAGTATTCAAGGACTGCTGCTTGATTGTTACCTTCTCCAGGAGGAATTTGGACTCTCGGGAGGAGTATTATAATACTACGATCACTGGTGGAAACAAGAAACAGGCGAGGAATGAGATTTGAGAAGCGAAAAAAAAAAAAGAGAAAGGGATTAGAACTCAAAAAAATCTTGAATTCCATTCATCCTAGCTTGATTGCTTGCTTCCTTTGACATAAATTGTTATATATGGGCAGTTGGCAGGAGGGATCAGCAGGTTCAACAACTGAGATGATCCGGTCCGAAGATCACAAAGCTGATCCAATTCGTGGTACGAGTTGCTCGAATCAAACATTCTATGCTCAAAACAAACCAACATTGCGGTTTATTTGCCAAAATATATTTGCTTACATCATCATTATAATTTCCAACACACCTTTTTATCTTCCCAATTACCTTTTTATCTCACATACATCACATCACAAAAAGTGCTACAGTAAAAATATCTCTAATAATTCACAATCCAAACAAACTTAAACGTTAGTAGCAATCAAGCAATATGTATGGTAGATACCCGCAACGGATCTTCTGTCCCACATCCTGTGCCACTCTCTGTCCCACTTTTTATTATATTGCTATTTCTCCTTCATAAACATCATGTTTTAGTTCTTTTTTGTTTCCTTAAGATCCAATAACTATTAATTCAGTAATACACAAAATTTAACAAACTCAAAAAATCAAAATGCATAAAAAATGAGATTTTTTATGAATTTTCTGCTGTATTTTTTAATTTTCTATTATATATTGCTTTTTTGAAGCTGTTGTATTTATTTTTTACTGAATTAATAGTTATTGAATCTTAAGGAAACAAAAAAGAACTAAAACATGATGTTTATGAAGGAGAAATAGCAATATAATAAAAAGTGGGACAGAGAGTGGCACAGGATGTGGGACAGAAGATCCGTTGCGGTAAATACCAGTAGTCGTTCTACATTGGTCCCAAACTCCGGCGAGCAACAATAAGACAGGTGCTTCTGTTGATTGTGCGGAGCATATTCAGTGATTAAAGCGCGTGTTGCAAAATTAAGGAAGGAATATTAGCGTGCTACTTCAACTGTTTCACAAATAATTATGCGGCTGTGGTTTCCTGTTTTCCGATCACAAGTTGTAGACTTATTGAGCAATTAGGCCCGAATGCTGACTAATTCTATGTTTAATGCACTATTGCATCAATCCCACAAAAAAAAAAATGCATTATTGCAAGTGCAGGTCTGCACGCTACACTAGTGAACCCAACGCCACGCGCACGCCTTGTATCCTTATAATAAATAGACAAGTTAGTCTTCCTCCCACCTAAATAAAGGAGTTGCACGCAACCGTTTTTTACTTTGTTGGGTAAATGAATTGCATTTCATGGAGTAGTACTATATTTGGATAGACATTTTTTTTAATCTTACAAAGTTTTCCAAATATTTTTTAATCCAAACAAACTCGTCACGTGGTTGGATAGCCATTATTTGCGTGTGTGTTTTGATAGGAGATTATTTTGAATAATTACTTTAAAATTTTTTTTGTGGCGCAACGTTATTTCAAATAATTATTGTAATATTTTTTTTAAAATAATATGAGACAAAGAGATGTCTATAAAATAGAATGGTTGATTGAAAACATATTTTATAATGCAAGCAAATAATTTTTTACAAATAATGCCAACAGATAATGGGCGAGATTTAAAAAAGAGAGAGCGATAATGAAAATTTGAACCCATTAATATTTTACTTGCATCATAAATACATTTTTTTATTATACTAACTATATTTTCATTTCACATACATCACGTCACAGAAAAATACTACTATTAGTGGTGTTTTTCCAAACAATTATTCCAAACGGAGTAATTTTTTAAGTTCTGCAGCTGGGATTCTTCTCCTGTCTCCAACTTCGGGATACCTTCTCGACGTGGTTAGTCACTCGCTGGCAACAGAGACGCAGCACAGGTTACGCACGCTACGGAGTGTGTAGGTACGTACATGAAGTTTTCAATAATAGCATTTGATCATGTGGCCATCTCCGGTTGCTCAGCACTTGATTATCGTCTGTAATCTCGAAGCATCTCTTTGAACTCGCAAAAGGGTTCTATTCTAGTATTTGATTAGGATAAGACTGTTGAGTTTATAGGTAGCAATAAACAAGAAGTGTAAATGGTAATCCATGGACCAGCTTGCAAAATTATTGTTCTTTATCCGGAGACAGGCTGGCTGTAACTTTTGAGACAGTAGCAGCTTGCAACTGGCAATACCTTCTAAAACATGACCAAGTAAATACTAACAAGGATTAGGGAGGACTTATGAGGCGGATACAGATTAAAATACTTAAATTCTTTTTCCCTATTATTTACTCTTCTTCTTTCTTAACTTGGCAAAGAAGGCCATGCATGTATCTCGTCTTCTCCTCTTTCTGGCTGACTGCATATGAATTATGAGACTCCCAAAGCTCCCTCTGCCTTTTTAGGGTCACTTGCGTGGTAGCACGTGTCATCTTTCCTGGATTTTTGCAAGTTCACAAAAATCACCAGCGTAGTTTTTAGAATCGAATAACCTCCCAATAAAGTTTTATGTTGTTTACATTAATGTCCCCGTCCGTTAATATCAACCGCAAATGTGCCTCGAGGGTGCCTCCCTATCAATAATGCTACAGAGATGATGAGAGGTTCTATACTTGTATCAAAATCAAAATGCAAGATGCGACAAACTGCAATAAATAAATCGAAAAAGCTAAAGGAACACAGGTCATCTTACTCTATATATATATATATGTGTGTATATATGTATATGTATATATATGTAGAGAAAGAAACCAGATCAATCTAATTATTCTTCACCTCGAGGAAAGTCAATGAGAAACTTTTTTATTTTTTTCAGTAACGATAACGTTCATGTAATTTAATCTATTCTATTCTACAGGGAAGGAGAGATTAAAGAGATTATGTCGATAACATTCTTATAATCTAATCTATATATAAATGATTAACAGGTACATGGATTTGATCTGATTAAACTAATAAAGTGCTCTCACACCTTTTTAAAATTTTTTCACTTATAAGTGGGATTCACGCCCCAACTTGCAGCTAAAAAAAAAAAAAAATTACTAAATCCCTTCTCTTTTTAGTGGCTACTGAGCTTTGGCTCAGTGTGGTTTGCCGCACGAAATGAAGCAAAAATAGCTTGCACCACTCAATGCTGCCAACACACTTTGTCCTTTGGTCAGATACACCACTCTCTAGTACTCCTATATGCGAGTGTATTTTCATTTTCCTGGGGAAGCAAAGATCATCGTCCTGCGGTACATTTTAGTCATTGTGAACTGTACTTTACACACAAGCTCCCCACTGGTCAAAACTTTTTCCTACTTGAGTAGTCCTCTTCCCCTGTTACGCTTATTCATTTACACCACCAAACTGCCTCAGTCACTTTCCTATGGCAGGGACTTTTCTATCAAAGTTGATCTACATTTGTAAAGCCATCCAACTCCCCAACGCCTCTTATTATATAGATTCCATTTCCAATAAGAGAGATTATAATACTAGAGAGCAGTAGAGGCTGGTCTCTTCTGCCTCCATAGTTGATAGTTATACCTCTACTTACTCATTCCTGGCTCAAAAACATGGATCTCAAAGGCCCCAAATACTATGAAGATCCACCGGTCTTCCCAGCTCAACAGGTGAAATATAAATGCATCCCATTCCCATTTGCACTTCCCTGTAATTTCTTCTTTTCTTACCTCTTTTTCCGGACATGGGTTTTACTTGACAGTTTCTCTATTATTTCATGTGCATTATGGGTTTGTGACATTAGGAAGCAACACTAGTAGAGGGCAACAATTTTTTCTACAGCACGGGAACAGAGAACCCTTTTCTGGACCATGCAATCCACGAACCTCTGTGCAGACTCAATCTAAAGGAAACTTCTGATTTTGTCAAGTCATTTCCAATGAGTAGCAATGGAGCGGAGAGCCGAGGTTTCTTGGACGTGCCGGCTCAGAAAAGGAGAGACCTGGGACTGAGTTCGTTTTCAAAGAGGAATAATGCAGATGCCCCTCCCACACCAGGCAGGCCAATTTTTAGCTTTAGCGTTGGCAATTTGTCAAGAAAGAGTTTCCCTTCCAAGTGGGAAGATGCTGAGAAGTGGCTCATCAGTGGCAGCTCTTGCCATGACTCCCCTGCTCATTACCACGGCTCAAGGCCTCCGTTGCATCAGTTTTGCTCCTCAAAGATGTCCAAGCATTGCAGTAATGAGTTTAAGCCACAGCAGGCTCAGCCTGAGCCGGAGTTGTTTGCTGAAAAATCAAGGGTCATAATAGATGAAAAGGTCTCTACAGTTGTTACAAAAGCAGGCCTCCAGGGGCTTTTACCCCCTTTCGGCCATCATAACTCATCTGCTGGAGCTTTCAGTGAAGGGTCAGCCTCAGCTGCAGCAGCAGACGTACTGCTAAAAGGTCAAAAGCTTTTCTATAATCTTTACCCCATTGCCTTTGTGGTGTAATTGTTCCACTTATTGTGCACACAACAATTTGTATGCTCCTTTTTTTTATTTTGGCCTTGTAAAAGCCCAAGTGATGCGACTTTTGAAGCTTGGCTACAAATGCACTACTACTAATTAACAAGAGACAAGGTTTAATAGTTGCAAATTAAAAAGGTGTCTAAGTAAATATCCTATGGTGAAGGGGGAAAAACAAAAAAGAAAAAACTACTCGATTATGGTATTTCTTTTCCCAGCACACTTCGAAACTTAGGTATCCCGACCCAAACTTTGGTTAGTTTCGAGTTTTTGAGCCAGAGCAGAAATTGTAACGTGGATATGCACTCTTTCTTACTAATCTTTGGACAATCATTTGTTAATTTTGCTATGGCAGATAAGTTCACAAACGAGGCGGATCCTATTTTCCCCAGCTTTAAATGCTCAGAACCAATGAAAGAAGGATTTTTATTTGGAAGTGCTGCAGGAAAATCGACCAAAGATGCAGCAACAGAGGCAGTGAAGAATGAGGTCAAGCACAGGGACATTGGAACAGAAATGACTCCACTTGGGAGTTCTACCACTTCAAGATGCCATACTCCATTCAAAAGTACGTCGCCCGTGCGCCACAACACTCCTGCCGATAGGTCTGGTCCATTAGTCCTGTCGAATTCCAGTAGCACCACTACCATTGACATCACACAATTGCAAGAGTGCCATTTAGCCAAGTTGCAGTTTGGAACAGCGCCATTTGATTCTGTTACGTCGAATTGGAGCTCGAGGGAAGAGGAGGAAGAGGAAATATCAAAGAGCTTGAGGCATTTTGATCTAACCAATGACTGCAGGAAGAGTTTGTCCGAGTCCAAGGCTTATGCATGGGAAGAAGAAGAGAAGACCAAATGCTGCATTAGGTAAATTAAAGAGCCAAGTTTTTTTCTCAAGTCTATTTACACCCTCTTATATATCCAGAAATACAAATTGATTGTGCTAATATATCTTCAGGTACCAGAGGGAAGAAGCAAAGATTCAAGCTTGGGTGAACCTCCAAAGGGCAAAGGCAGAAGCTCAATCAAGAAAACTTGAGGTACCCTTTTGGCCTTTTCTTGGTTCCTCGTGGGATTCTTCTTGGATAGATAAGCATTATGCTCTGTGCCACAATATACATGCATTTGAGATGTGAAAGCTGTGAATTGATTGGTTTATTTTAAAACTGAAATCCCCCAGCCCAAAAACAGCTATAAAATTTTCATTCTTGCAAGAAGGCCAGATCAGTCATGCATCTTTCAAAGTATCATTATTGTTCCATATATGCAAGCAATACCTCGGAAACGTTGTGGAAATATGCATATGGGAACTTGGGTTCTGTACAGCATGGCCTCTGACGAAAGGAAAACTCGGTTAAGAATTCAAAATCTACTTCCCCCCAGTCCGAGACTATACGTATCTGTTAGTGTAATAAACATATAGAACGGCTGGATTATGTTGACTATAGTTTGGAGAATTTGTCAGGCTTGTTGCTGGATTGGTCTTCATCGAGCCACCCGCTGCTATAGAACACAATTTTTTTCCTCTGTGGTCCAAAACAAGTTTCTTTATTCAGCCATTTTTCTCATCCGGCGTGCATCACAGTCTTCCTTCTCTCTCGATGAGGGAGAAGAAAGCAGGATAATCCCTGTAGTATACTGCATAATTTTAGTTTTATATGGTTACGCGTAATGACCCCTACTTTGGGAAGTCCCAATTCCATGTGAGGGTGCAGCAGTGGCAAAATTCTAGATAAACTTTGTCACATTTGCATGAACTAATGGATAACATACTTGAGACTAAATTATTACTTGTCGATAAACAAGGCCAATAAAAATCAGTGCTTTGTCCATTTGACTGATCAAACCTTGGAATCCGTAATCAAGAATTTTTTGAATGCAAGCTTTCGTGCGGAGGACTTGCTAATTAGCCCTAGCAGAATATCTTAAGATTGGACTTTTTGTGGGCACTTGCAGTTTTTTTGTCTCAATCTGATGGTAATGATGTTGTCAGCATTGTTATCACTTGCACCTTTTTTTGTTTGTTTAACATGTGAACAAATACCAGTGAAAGTAGAGAAGATGAGATCAAATTTGGAGGAGAAATTGATGAAGAAGATGGCAATTGTCCATAGAAAAGCTGAGGAGTGGAGAACTGCTTCCAGGCTTCAACATTCTGAACAAATACAAAATGCCAATGAGCAAGCCCGGAAGATTACCAACCGCCAAACCTCATATATCACTAGAAACAATTCCTGTGGTTGCTTTCCCTGTAATAACCATCACATTTAGACAACTAGCGGGTAGGGTGGAAACAAGTCATACGAGATCGTGCAGCAATTGTTACCTCAAGCACTCTTAGTAGATAAAAAAAACCAGCTAGAAATGATTCCTTCCCCTAGCTCTTCCTTGCTACATAAACATCTCTCGTCTCAGTAAAAAGGACAGGGAAGGGTAATTATGTCGTGGATACATGAGAAATTATATGTTAGATTGAGTAAATTAACTTTGGATGTGGACTAGCATATAGGTAGGTTCTATTTGTTCTTGAAGTTGAAGCTGGTAGAATCCTAAATCCCATGAACCCAAGATTTTCCGAGCATTGCTTCGCTGCCTTGTCAGTGGTCCTGAACGTCACGGGTGCACAAATTCAAGAACATCTACCTACCTTTATGTTTATTGGTGGAGCATCTTTTATTTATTTAATCAAGAATAATCGAGACCCAGTGCTCCTGAATTTCACGGTTGAAACTCGAACCAAATCAATACCAACCCAGCATGAGTTACTCGTATATCATCTATCAAACCGTGATAGTCTATACATTAATATATATCATCTATCAAACTATCACGTATACATTGACAATACTCAAAACATATATGTAAAGTGAAGATCAATTAGTTATCAGTATAATTACTAGTAGAAATTTTCAGCTATACATTCAGTTTTCTTCTCTCTTATATACTACTATAAGATTCTACAAATTATGCGCATGGTTTCCTAATTGGACGCAAAGATACCAGCATCCATCATAATGTGAGACATGTGAGGAGGGGAATCACATCACAGCATGCATGCATGCAGATGCAGTAGTAGTAGCTGGTCGACAAAGAGCGCCATCCCCCACCCCCAAGGCCCCCATACGTACGTACGTTTCTTTTTGAATTTGGAGCGAGTGCTATCCATGGCTAACAAGCTGCTGACACCCCATTCCAATTTTCTGATTAGAGAAGGCAAAAAGCTTCCAAAATTGCTGAATCACCATGAGGCCCAAGAACACGTCTTTGCACCGTCAACTTTAGCTCTTGTCTTTTCATAAAGCTGCATACTGAAGAAACCATTCCTATCCCCAAATATATACTACTACTGCTAGTCTGCTACCCACTAGAACAGTATGTAGTTTCCTCTCTCTCTGTCTCTAAGAGCAGTAAGTAGCGGTATTTGGTACACGGATAGATAGGTTTGTCTTTCTTTATCGTCTCACGCTTTGGGTTTACAACTTTACATTGGTGAAAGCTCTGATGATGCGTCTGCTCAATTCACCAATGTTTTGTACTATTTGATTACGCTGACCAAAAAAAAAAAACATAACACGGCTCGCCCTTTATACGATTGAACCTCTCTAACCTATATACATAGTCGCAAAAGTTGTGCAAAAAATGACTTCTTGTAAAAATGTATTCGGCTCGTCCACCCACAACAATAATCGACCAAGCCGAAAATTCCAGCTCCAACGCCACAAACCCTTCTAATTCCCATGACCATAACAGTGCTAGTGTTTGTATTCTAAGTCTGCGGCTTCGGCTAATTAAGATGTTATAATTACCACTGTACTACCCGTCCAAGAAATTTCAAAGTAGTGGTAATGGTAAGGATTAATTCCATTTTACCTCCTTCAATTATATCTCGATTTCTACTTTAACCTCTAAATTATATCTCGATTTCTCCTGAACACATTTTCCAATCACCTTTTTACCTCACATGCATCAAATCGCTACGGTACATTTTCTATTAAAAAACTCCAGAAAATTGCAATCCAAACACAACCAATAATTGGAACCCTTTCCTTGTTATTATTGCTTAATCTTAGTTGCTGCTAACTTAACTAGTATTGAGCTAGTTTTTGGGGATTTTGACAACAATTGTACTTAAAGTTTAGGAGGAAAGCTGAATTTTGATGTGGTTGGTGAAAGTTTTCCCGTCTCTGTCTCTGGCTTTTAGAAAAGGGGCCCAAGAACAAAAGGATGGATATTCACAAGGCTTCCTGAAATCCGAAGAAGAAAGTGGGTAGTAAATCATTTACTTGGGCCTCCCCCAGATCCGCTGTCAACAACTTGGTGGGCCTTTATGTATGTAGAAATTATCGTATTCACTGGGAAGCAAATTACGGCCCAACAAATGCGACACCCAAAAGGAACAAGATCCGCATGTGGGGGTCGGGTCGGGTCTGCTGCCTTGCTTGGCAAGAAGGGCAAACAGAGAGAGAGAGTTCTATGTAGCTTGTGAGATTGAGAGAGAGGACCATTCAGAAAACCACCCCAAAGTCCCAGGGTCTGTGTTTCGTTCTTTTCTTAAAGTTAGATCTAATTCTATTTGTTGATCTGATATTTTTCCAGCCAATTCTTTTGCTAGTTTATCAAGATTAAAGCTGTCATTTTTTTAGGTTGTACTCTCAATTTTATATTTTTCTCCTAATTTAATAAAATTCTCCCAGCTCTTCGTGCAGGTCTTCAGTTTGCAGCTGTAATTTTTTGCTTTTTTGAGTCGAAGCTACTAATTAATTGCATCCGACAATGTTCCTCACCAGGTTAGCTAATCCTTCTTTCTTTTTCTTTTTTTTTCCCTTGGAGGTTTTATTTAGGGTTTTTCTTTTTAGCCGTATTTCGTTATCTCAACTTAATTAAGTTTGTATTGTTTTGTTCATCGTCCCTACGATCTGTCTGAGAGTTTTCTCTTTTCTTCCCCACCCCAAAAACAAAAAAACGAAAAAAAAGGACTGAGTACGACAGAGGAGTCAACACATTTTCTCCGGAAGGTCGATTGTTTCAAGTTGAATATGCCATTGAAGCTATCAAAGTAAGGCTGTTTTCTTATTGATTAAGTCCTCTATACAGAGGATTCTAGCTCGGTTGATTATATGGATATGTGTTAGTTCGTACATTTTATTCTTTTTGGTTTGGAATTAAGAAATTTACAGGATCTTGATTACTGTTGCTGTTACTATTTGACAGCTGGGGTCAACTGCAATTGGGTTGAAGACTAAAGAAGGGGTTGTTCTAGCCGTTGAGAAGCGTATTACCTCTCCACTCCTGGTCTGCACTGTGATTAGTTTATTTACTACTGTGTACTCCTCAATTTCCAATATAATCCATTTACTATTTTTTTGTAAATTTTTTGGGCCATAATGTTATCTAAAATAAAAAGAAAAAAAAAACCTTACTTTATAAACAAGAAGAAAGGTTTACGAGTGTACCAGATTTTTCCATACATCTATTTGTTCAAGAGTCTTTGAATTTTGTGATAGTAGCTTGCTGCAACAGAAGTTCATGCTACTGAATTCTTCGCATGTCTGGTACTCCTATAGGAGCCTAGCAGCGTGGAGAAAATTATGGAGATAGATGAGCATATTGGTTGTGCAATGAGTGGATTAATTGCTGATGCTCGAACTCTGGTTGAACATGCTCGAGTTGAAACACAGGTACTCACTTTTCTTCAGCTATCTTGACTAAATTTCTATTCTTGTTTTTTATTGACTAGTTACTGGGTGTTTAATCTTGTATTTTTTTTCCCGGTAGAATCATAGGTTCTCGTATGGTGAGCCAATGACTGTTGAATCGACTACTCAAGCTCTGTGTGATCTAGCCCTGCGATTTGGTGAGGGGGATGAAGAATCTATGGTTAGCATCTTCCTTTTGTGTATTAACTTCTAATTTTGTTTGTTCACATTTACCTACCTGAAGGCCTCATCAAATTTGACTCCAACCTTCTATGCATTTACTATCTGCTTGGAAGTGTTGGTAGTAGTTTTGTTTTAAAACATATTCCTGGTTGTTGTTTTATCATCCACAATATCTTTTTGTTCCTAGCGCACATCCATTTTCTGTTTAAGCTATTTATTTTATTGTATTTGTTCTCTGAGGTAGCTAAAGAACGTTCATTCACTTCATGAATAAATTTTCTTTTCAAGTCTATGCACTCACATGTAGAAGACACTGTAGGATGGACAATTGCATAACTAGTTGGGGAGGTGTGTATCAAAGCATGCTTTCGACCTCAAGCTAACATATGTTTTAAGTAGTAAATTGATTTGTGATATTAGAGAGATGCTACTCCTTGTCCTTTTCTAATTCTTTCTGGTACTTTTGAGTATCTTGTTTTTGAGAACCTCCTTGAACGATAGGAATACACGTGTTGCCCCAGGAGTTGGTATGTTGGAAGGGGGAAGTTATCAAGGTGTTGAACAAGGTTTTATGAGCCTTTTTCATCTTTCTACTTCTGCATTTGCTTCCAGACCCTGAGCTGCTATTGGACAGTTTATCATTCAATTAAGCAAAAGTTAATGTTAGTTAATTTGCTATTTTAGGTTCTTTGCTTCCTGTGCAGCTATTGTTTGTGCTACTACTTTATATTCTATGAGGGGTATGATTTATTAATACCTTATTTTTGTACTGTTTTGTGACACATGATTTTGCTCATTTTCATGCAGTCTAGACCTTTCGGCGTATCTCTTCTCATTGCTGGTCATGATGAAAATGGTCCCAGCTTGTAAGTATTTGTTATTTCTTACTAACAAAAAAAAAAAAAAATAGTTGCTTCATATTTGATTTCGTTTTCTTCCACAAAATGGGTGGACAGATCTAGCCTATTTTAGAGTATTTTTGTTGCTTATGTCCTGACAGTCTCTGTTTCTCATTCAGTCTCTTGTGGTCAATTACTAGTATTCTCTGGGGTTTAGGGCATTTGCTTGCAATTTGATCTCTGCCAAAATTTATGCTTTCCATATAGAGCTGATTTGTCAAAGTATATGCCTGATGGTGTCTTCACTTGGTCACTTTCTCTTATTGACTGGACCTTTTGGAACATCGTGACTTATAGTTACTTTTATTTACGTAGAACTGGTTGCTACTTGCTTGAGATGAACTTCTGTTCATATAGTTGTAGTAAGTAATTTAGTGTTGCTAGACCTTGTTTTATTTTGATTAGAACTTACATCAGCGAGGAAGATATCTAAGTTAATTATCTATTCAGGGATAAATGTTGTTGGCTCTAAGTGAGCTTCCTAGTTGATCTTGGGCTTCGTTCTCTTTTAACTATGATCAGGCATGGATCAGTTATCCTGCATACTCTTTTGTTTTTATATTTTGCCCCTTAGTACTTATCCTAGTTTTGTTCTGCTAGTGGAGCTTAAGAATTTTTCTGAATTGTAAAATCTGCAGAGCCGATGCCATTAGTTCTACTGTGCCATTAGTTCTACTGTGCCATTTGTCTGCTGCTTATGCAGATATTTATTGAGCTATCTTCACAAGCAGATGTTTAGTTTCTCCTCTTGTTATCTTAGTTCCTGTTAGATTTGTTTTTTGTGTCGCCTATAATTTTTGAGCCAAGCTGTTGAGCTGATCTTTTTTTGACCTTCACTAATCCTTGATGCTGTGACTCATGCACGCATGCATGTGCACACACACACACTCTCTCTCTCTCTCACACACACACACACACGCAGACAAAGGAACAGCAGTTGCTTTGCTTTTCTGGTGTAGGTCTTTTAATCTTTTTTTCAACCAGCTGCCATCACGAGGGAAAGAAATTTATCCCTTTCATAAAACCTGTGTTCTGTTGTTTTCGTAATGGTTGAAATTAACCAAAGGTATGTTTATAGGTATTACACAGATCCATCGGGCACCTTCTGGCAGTGCAATGCAAAGGCTATTGGTTCTGGTTCTGAAGGTGCTGACAGCTCCTTGCAAGAGCAATATAACAAGGTACATATATTCTCTTTAAACCAGTTTAGTTTCTCATGATTTTATTACAGTTGCTTTTTGCTGTTTTCCATTTTTTTTCCGTGAAGGTAGTTGTTGAGGGCCTCCTACACTGTGCTCAGCTGTGTGTTATTTTTGTGTGTGGTTGTGTCTGTCCACTTATGCTTACCGTGAAAAGCTGTCAATTCAGTTTTGGCTTCAATAAGAAGCACAACAAAGTATTTTCATGCCAAAATAGAGCGCATTGAAAAGGAAAGATGGGTTGTTTGCCTTACTTTTGGCTCTCCATGCAGGACCTGACTCTCCAAGAAGCTGAAACTATTGCGCTTTCCATACTCAAGCAAGTTATGGAAGAAAAGGTAAAACTCTTGATGATTCTTCTGCAAGTCATGCCATACTTTCTGTTGCACTTTTCCAAAACTTGCAATCAGTTGGGGCTTTATGATGTCAGGTGACCCCTAATAATGTTGACATTGCAAAGGTTGCACCAACCTACCATCTCTACACCCCAGCTGAGGTTGAGGCTGTCATTACCCGCCTATGAGAAGGGAGCCACTTCAAGCAGTTTCTTGGTTGTTTTGCAGTTCTTTAGTGCTTGCATTTCACATGTGATGATGTTATTGGATTAGTATTTTTTTTCTAATGGTCCTCTTTTACATGGCCTCAATCAGAAACTGCTGCTTGAGTGTGTTATGCCTTACCAGTCAGTCTAATGGCCCAAACCATTTCCATGATTTGTATCTCTTGGAATTCCTGGTTACTATATTCGTACATGTCCTCTTTGGTTTTCATGGTTTCTATACAAAAATATTGGTACGCTCGTTGAGGGGCTTTATTATTATTATTATTTTGCAGGACATTTTATTTTTAGAATAGACAGAAAATGTAGTGAAAGAATATTTTCTTTTGTATCATATGCTAATACTCAGGGAGCTTGTTTTAACCGTCACGGTGCATTTGGGTTGAAGGAAAAGGGTGTAAATAAAGAATTTGGAGGGAGAGGATTTGTACATCACTCGTCTGAGTTTTCAAGCAGAGAAATGAAGGGTAATGGGAGGATTTTACGTGTCACAAGCTCGCACTTTTGTTCGTTGAAACTTCGACAACCTTTCGTTAAAGTTTCTTCTTTTCTTCTTGAACTATCAAAGTAGCCTTGATCTGGACTCTTATATCAGTCATCTGCTAGTACAATAATGTTAAATCAAATCAGCCAAGATACAAGGCTGATCTGCACTCTCGACATAATGTTAAATCAAATCGGCCAAGATACGGGAACCGTTAGCATAGCAGGCTGGATGTCAAAACGCCGTACGGTAGTCTGGAGGATCCGAACAAGGCAAGTTACTGATAACTTGTGAAAAAGCAGAAAAGTCCCTAGTTGTAATACTAATGATAAAATTCAATTTCTAATATTTTGCTTGGATGGCAGAAGAAAGAAACCAAAGCCAGGTAACCAGCAGCAACGTTAATGGTGAATTCCGAAAATGTTCACACACTCATAACCGAGTGAGAATGCTAATTTGAGAGCAATTCCGAAAGTGCAAAACTAGTAGCAATCTCATTATTAGTAAGTTAGCAACCAAGAAAATGACTAAGTTTGTAATTACCCGGTTGCTACTTACGAGACTGACGATAAATATTGCAGATCCCCTGTCACCAGTATTTAGTTTACTGAGATCCAAGTGAGCTTTTGCCAGATTGCTGAGGATTTGAGAGGAATAATGTTGTTAGAAGAGTTTACCAAAAGGTTTAGGCTGAAATTTCTTTAGGGACCTTTTAAGAGTGAACAGCAGCAATGTCAGTAGCTACAGTAGAAGAGCTCCCGTGATACGATATAAGCTATAGCCAGGGAACTAGGATTAGCACGATGGATGGCACGACCTTCGCTTCTGTTATCGCGAGTCGGAACCGGTGGAACCTTCAAGCTTCCTGCCACATCTAAAGCTGTTAAATTATGTGGTTAAAGAAAACCAGCACGATCAAAAGAGTTCGATTAGAATATCACTCGATACGGTTCTATTAGACATTACATCTTCTGAACCTGAAATTACAACGTTGAGCTTCGCATCATTCATCTCGCCTCAAAGCAGTATCACGAGTTTCCAAAGCAAAGCAGTAACAGTTTATGAAAAACCTCTTGTACGTAAACGAAACATTCGACACTGAATGCCATGCATTTATGCCATCATGCCATCATCCTATAAATTGTTCAGAGAAAGAAAAACACCGCCTGGCAAAAATGCCCTCTATAGTTTGGGAAACGTACAATATCCCCTTGAAAAAGATTGAGGAGAGCGATTGTAACATTCACAATGATGACTTTACAAGCTTCACCTCATTTGAGATTTGCTTGCAGAGATGAGATGAAATGCGCTGAATGGTTCCTCAATCACGAAATTCATCCATGAATTTTTTATGGAATTCTGTGAGACGAGAGACTATAGCTGGTATCTTATCTTCTTGAGGTAATATGGTACACCTAAAATGCCAAGTCCCAGGTACCTTTGAAACAACAATACAGAAATTAGAACCATACAAGGACAAGCAACTCAAAATAGTAAAGAAAAAGAAATAGTAATAAGCAAGTAGAAATGGGAAGTAGTTTCCACGATAAATGCATCATGAACATAAATCAAATGGTAACAAAGCTTTTCTTGATCACGTGTTCAAAGGACTTCAAGAGACTCAGAATACAGTAGTATCCGCACACAAAAGATTAATTAAGAAATCTCCGTAGTTTTGCTCCGGCAACTCATTGCAAAGGAATCAAATGGACTATAGGTAATCCAAATTTCCCAAAAATCAGTCGTATTTAGTAAATCAAAATCAGTCATCAATACAACAAAGTCAATTACTACCAAACAGGTACCTGGTGGTACAGTTTTAAGAAACTACATTGGCCTTTAACCTATCAAGGAATTAACTACATAAGCATTAAAATGCAATTTCCGTCATTCGTTTTTCAATTCAAGTGTCTGCATGTGCATATGTTCGCACAAGCATGGTGCTTAGCAGCTAAAGTTTGAGCAACTCAGGTACGTATTGTGAGCTAAAGCCAATGCATCCATGAAACTCGAGCTAGTCGAGTGTCAAGGAGCACCATATTATTTTACTACATTAACTTGACTTGCATCCTAGCAGAGCTTGACAGCAAATGCTTAAAATTTTTAAATACCCAGACTATGTGAAAATTGCAGCTCAAAAGTTGAGAATGAACCCCAAAACATTCATATGCAACCCACAAAGTGCAGCTACTTAATTCATCTCATCAACAGCTTACCTGACCAAAACCAGACCCAGGAACGACGACAACTCCTGTTGCATCAAGGAGGCGACGAGCATAAAAAGCATCCGGGGCTGTTTTTGCTGCTTCTGCTGATTTTATTGCTTTATGTGGCAGGTCTATACGGGGGAAAAGATACATTGCTCCTTCAGCTCTGTTGCATGTGACGCCTTCTAAACTGTTCAATGCATCTTCAAGAGTCTGATGTTGGATAAAAAGAAGAAAGAAGCTCAATAATATGGGATGAATCAAGATAATTAATGATTTGATAATATTTCTTCTAACAAAACTGAAGAAAAAACTCATTGAGTTATGCCATTTTGCATCACTACAGGAAACATTTGAGGAAGCTCCATCCCTATCCCTTTCTGGAATTGACAACACAACATCATCTAAAGTTATCTATGTGATGCCTTCCATCTTTATGTCCTTCAAATCATTGGATGAGAACTTGTTGATTCCAACTAACCTTTGCACGCTTTGCTAAGGATGAGAGTATTCCATCCTTCTCTCCTGTATAGGACTCGTATGATTCATCTCCCACCTGCAATATCAACAAAATTTCCTTCACAGCATTTGCCAAATGGAGCATGATTACAGAAAACACAATCAATTCTATTAAATAGGAATTCAATTCTCCCATGCTATTTATGTCTAATGACATCACATCACTACAGATACAGAGCAGTATAACAGTCTCTAGTGTGCGATAAAAATTGCTGAAGGATTACGTTTAAAGCTATTAACAGAAGAAATGAAATTTTGATTAATTTGTAACATGCCAGTTCAGGCTTATGAAACTTGAATTAGAGGAGAAACTTATAGTGTTACTCTATCGAAGTCTCATCTATCTAGGGGATCTATATTGTTTAATTAAAGTGCTCTATCTCAGTTGTGATTGTTCTGTCCGGAGAATCTGATATTCAGTTAAATTCATCCAAGTTCTAGCATTAAAGCTTACAGTATTACACTGAATTTAAGGTCAAGAAAAAGAAAAGTAACACAACTAAAAGAATGCTATTGACCTTTGGAGGGTTCATCACAAGGCTGGCTAGAATCTGCCCAGAGATGTTAGAACAAAGATTCACAGAAGCCACTTTGTATATCTGTTCCCTTATCTCAGGACTAAAACCAGTGACTTCCATGTAACCTCCTCTCTTTCCGCACTCTCCATAGTACCCTGAATGTATTGCACATTAAAGAGAGAGAGAGAGAGAGAGAGAGAGAGACAGGGAAGGAGAAAAACGAAAAGCTGTCAAACAATAAATATTGCCAAAAAACCATTTGAAACCATTATAAAGGCATAGAGCACATAATTAAGTGGTAGATAGGAAAGTTTACCTTTAGAAACAGACTGGAAAGATACCAAGGAGATATTTTTCTCACCATACCCCATAGACCGGGAAACTTTCTTAAATGAGTGAAACTGCTTGTCAGGAACGTAAATGTTTTCCTGGTATACCTGTAGAATTTGGATACGTTAATGAGGAACCGTGGTAATAAGCTTCATAGAGTGAGAGATTCAACAGCACAAAGGTCCAGCATTCTATATTCTGTTAAGATAATATTCAAAGAACCATACTTCAACAGAGCTCCAGAAAATTTATCATATCCTACACAGAAACTTGAGCACCCAACAAATCTAATAGTAGACAAGTTTAGCATTCTAGTCACCTCATCCGCCAGAAGAACAAGTCCTTCATTCTTGCAGAACTCCACAATTTCACGCTGGTTGTCCTCAGCAAGAACCTTTACACAAAATGCTCAAAATTGGACCAATGAATTCATATCTTAAACCAATTTTTAAGCAACTGAACAAGGCAAAACAGAAAAACTAAATTCCAATATCCAATAACAAAAATGGAAAACTATTTCTTGCACCATGAGGTGCAAATATCATGTCAGTGCTCACCTGCCCTGTTGGATTGCCAGGATTTATCACAACTAAAGCCCTAACGCAAACACCGTTGGACTTGGCAGTTTCCAACTGTTTCTTAAGCTCAGAGATTTCCAGTCCCCACCCAGTTGCTTCATCAAGATAATAAGGAACCTGGAATTAATTAAGAATTTTGCATCAGAACCCACGTTGATGGTAATCAACATTCGACTAACAGTTCTTGAATATAGTGTTGAGTAACTGCCCAGTTGCACTCCCAGAAGTGTACTTATTTATATAGCCTGCAACCTCTCAGTAAATACCATTACATCTAATCACAACTTAATTGGATTGAAGAATTTCTTGTAATATGGAAATAGAACATACAAGAGTACCACCATGGAGGGCAATTGAAGCAGAATAAAGAGGGTACTGGGGAATAGGACAAAGAATTCCATCCTTCTCCGACCTTATCAGTAACTGCATCATCATATGAACCTAAAAGAATAGGAGAAGGTAGGGAGTGAGAAAAACTAGAATATGAAATATCCAGAAAATGATGAAGAAAAGTATGTCAGTACTCACAGCAGGGCTCGCACCATCTGTCAGAAAGATATCATTTGGGTCAGCAGGAAATCCATCACGCTCTGCAATCCCAGCAGCAATGGTCTCGCGTAACCCTTTAATGCCCTGGTTTAAGGGGAATGCTACATCTGAAATTAGTTACAATACAGGTTCAACTTAATGTAAACTCAAGATGAATGTTTTTACCTGACTATGACTATATGCACCAGTTGCTCTTCCAGGAATTTGATCCAAGATCTGGAAGGCTCGCTCTATAGCATCAGCACTGCAGAAGCGATGAAAGAGGCAAATATCAATTATTGCTAAAAAAAAAACTATTATGTTTGAGCTTGTCTGGATACAAGAAAGCTAAACATTCCAATTCTCATAAAAGCTTAAGACCATACACCCTTTCCTTACCTGAATAAACCTTGTGTCTCACTTCTGTCCAAAATGGCTGGATGGTCACATAAAGCAAGTACCTAATATAGAGATGATGATCACTACAAATGCTGAAAAAAAATGTTACCATGATCTATACAAGAAGATACATCATACCTCCCTGAAAAAAGTGATAGGTTGCTGGCCCAAAGATTGAGGATTCCCGATGTTGCAGTAAATTATCTGCCAAATTTTTAATGGACAAGCAATCATAATTTCAAAAATTTATTCTGGTATTAATTAATCATTTTCTTGTTAAGATGCAGACACCACCAGCAAAAACCAAAAGAACTTTGAGAAAGACTCGCTTATTAGCCATGTCCAAAGAAAATGCAATTTTGAATCTTTAACATAGTAAAGCTTATCTCTATTTGGTAATGAATCATTATAAAAGGTGGTGTAGATGATCAAAAGGCTTGCCAGTACGCATTCCTAAGTTGGCTTTGAAGAGAGGAAAATTCTGTACCTCATCAAAAGGATGAGAATCAGGATTCTGCTTTAAATCCTGCTCCAACTTCTGCAAAATTAAGCATTCTGTAAGGCCTCCTCAGAAATGACAAGTATCAGATTTGGGAGTTAATCACATTCAGAGCATTCATTCAGTCATTGACACTGGAGGAAACAACATTTTATAACTTCCCATCTCTGTTTTCCTTCGATTGGTAATGATATGGACGGTTTTCACTTGTATCCTAAACTAGGATCCGACTCCACAGATGAATAGCCAACGTATTAAGGCATTAAGTAAATTACCTGGGCCAAGGTCACAATCTCTCCACGTACAGCATACTCGCATTTCAAGACCTGGGAAAATTAACATTGAAAGTCTAGTTACGAGATCAGCAAGATGCTCTAAAGGTAATAAGAAATAACCTTTTCGTCTTCCTCTCCAAAAGATCAATAAACTTGTAAATCCAAGACAAAACCAGATAAGCTAAACCCGGGTTGCTCACAAGCTATTGATGACCAAATGGAGTGGGCTTAGCCGTACCCAAGTCACTTACAGGAGATAACGTATTGTTAATTCAAAGTGAGCACAGATCAAATAGGCACATGGATTGAGAGTCAGGAGAGATCAAACTACCACTTAATAGTCCACTATTTCATCTCCGTTTTTATACATTCATTCAAAAATACAATTGCCGGAAAAAGTGATCCAGAATAAAACACACAAAGAGCATTAAGTCGGACCCACAGCCAATTTGAAAAGGATACATGATCAAGCATCTCAAAACGAGGCCCGAAATACAAATTCCAACGAAAGTCGAAAGTCAAAAGTGTGACGAGTTATTCTAAACGAGAAATGGGTAAAACAGATTCAGAACAAAGAAATAAAAGGTAGTACTATACAGTTTGCAGAAGCAATGAAATAGCGAAGAATAGCAAAAAAGTAACAAGGGAAATCAGAAAATAAATGCCAAAAAGGGGGGGGGGAAGGTGAAAGAAGGATACCTTTGGATTGACGGATTGAAGAGTAACAGGGGTGGTTGAATAATTGGAAGCCATGGAGTTAGGAGAAGCAGGGAAAGAGAGGGGATGGAGAGCAGCGGCGGTCAAGAAACGCAGGGGACTAGTAATAGACGAAGGATGGGAAGGAGAAGAGGAGGAAAAAGGTGGTGATGTAGGTTGAGAAAGAAGGGAAGGAGGGTGATGAGGACGGGGGGATACGGGGCAAGTAGGGGAACAAGTGGAAGCTCTCCTGACGAGATTTCTGGTTTTGTCGGCTACGAATCTCCGCATTGCCAAAGAAAATAAAAGAGAAAAAAAATAAAAAAGAAGCAATGTGCCGCTGAGCTGAACTGCTGGTAAATTTGGTTTTGTCTCTGACCAAATTTATGGAATTTGAAGCTTATGACTTTGTGTGTTTTTGTGAGAGAGAGAGAGAGAGCGTACAGGCAGTATGGTACAACGAACGTAGCCAGGAAGGTTCAATTGCTCCCCCGAGACCGAGAGAGAGAGAGAGAGAGGCCGTCTTTCGCTTTCGCTCCCTCGCTCTTGACTTGTTGCCCAATCCCCGGAATTGAAAGCTCCTTTTCTATGTGCCTGCCACTGTGCGGCTGCTCTGGTAATTTTGTCTGACCAAATTTTATGGAATGGAATTGTCAAACGGTAAGTTCTACAAAATGGTGAAGAAGTTTCTAACATTTTTGTGGTAAAGTTAAAAGGAGCCAATGATAAGATGACACATAACAAATTACTGAAATTGAGGAGGTTTTGTGTAGAAACTTGATGAGAGAAGTTGCCTGTGGTAGGTACAGGTTGCCTAAAATGATGGGGCCCACGTTTAAATAAATGTTTGTAAAGAAAGTACAAAAAGCAAGCGTACCAAAAGCAAAAGCAAGCGTACCGTTTAAATACATGCACTGACTGAATGTATCAACAAAGCAAGCATCAGTCCTAGGAATACTGAGTCCTAGGAATAGTGATTTAATGCCTCAGAGTGGATCTTTGAAAGGTCCGGTGGTTTAAGACATTAATGGAGGCATTAAAATTATGTTAACAATGCCACCAACCAGACGGGAGAGCAAATGCTCATGACTTAATTCCAGTAGGCTGTGAAATAAAGCCAAGAAAGATCCCGTGTTATTCGTCATATTTCAACGCAGTTTGAGAAAAAAAAAACATAGGATATAGAGAGAGACGTGGGAGGAGCAGACAAGCAAAAGAATTGAATTGAATTGAATTAGAGCAAATCAGAAGGGATAGAAGAAATTCGAAGAGGTAAGCATTCGTGTCCACAAATGCAATGTGAAAATGGTATGCAGTGGTTGTAAATGTAGGGAAAAATTAGTTATCTGTGTTTGTAGTAATGTGCATGTATAGGTTTTAGAAATGATATATACATGGAATGGAATATTATGAAAAGTGAAAAATGACAGTAAATATTCTTAGATAATATTTGTGAGAAATAATAAGTAGAGTATAGGAAGTTATTTAGATAAACAAAAATACACATGAATATTTATGAAGAAGGGAATTCAAAGGTATGCAATCATTTAATAAGTGGAATGGTTAGGATTTAGGGAAGGTAAATCGTGAAGAAACATAACAATGAACATGGCATTATTAGTAGTTAGTAGGTAGTATAAATGAATAATAGGTAGTTAGTAGGTAGTATAAAGCCATGTATTGTAACCAAAGTAATGTAAATTAAATGAAATGCAAGAAATTGTCATAGTTGGTCTGTTTTGTATCAGTCACATTGTATGGAAGTAGCGTAATGCAAATAAAAAATAGTAGAAAAATTACTAATTAATTGATCAATTAATTTGGTGGTGTAGGTTGAGAATGAATGATGATGAGGGCAAGAGTTTAGAATTTGACCTAAATATAGGAGATTATAGCTGTTGGCACATGGACAGCAGTGACAATGGGCAAGAGAATCAATCGATGCAGCATTTCGAAGGATTGAGCAATGAGCGGAGAGAAGATTATATTGTGGATGACATGGATGTTGGCGAAGTAATGAATATGAGTTTTGAAAGTGAAGAGCATGCATACGAGTTCTACAACCTGTATGGCAAAATATCCGGATTTAGCGTTAGGAAGGCAGATGTAACTAAGAAAGATGACGGAACAGCCAAGTACAGAAAATTTGTCTGCTCCAGGGAGGGTAAAAGACACAAGAAATGGAAAAGTCATGTTAACAGGTTTAGGCAACCTAAAGCAGAGACTAGGATGCTTTGCCCTGCTTGCTTGCGTATTAAGTATGAGAAGAGCTTGAATAAATATGTGGTAACTGAGTTTGTGAAGGAGCACAACCATAAAATGGCAACAAAATCATCTATCAAATACCTAAGATCACACCGAAAGGTCACAGATGCTGATTATGCCCAAGCAAGTACAATGAGAATGGCTGGTGCGAAAACAAGCCAAATTATGAAATATTTTGCAATGCAGTGTGGAGGGTATGGGAATATAGGATTTGTTTTAAAGGACCTGTATAATCGCGTTGAGCTAGAAGAGAAAAAGGAAACAACTAATGGGGATGCAGAAGGAGCTATTGGTTACTTTACAGGTCGAACAGCAACAGACCCAACGTTTTATTTTGAGTATAAGGTGGATATAGAAGGAAGGCTAGAGAACATTTTCTGGATGGATTCAGTGGGTCAAATGGATTACAAAGCATTTGGAGACGTGCTTGTTTTTGACTCAACATATAACACAAATGAGTATCACAAACCATTGGTTGTTCTTGCCGGGGTGAACAACCACTTTGGCACTATTATTTTTGGATCAGCATTGCTTTCAGAAGAGACTACGGAAGCATATGAATGGATTTTAGGTACCCTCGTTAAGGCTAATGGAGGTAAGAAACCAATTTCAGTCATCACAGACGGCGACAAGTCAATGCGCCGAGCAATTGAGAATGTATTGCCGAATGCAAGACACCGCCTATGCACCTTTCATCTAAAAAGAAATGCGGAGACTGGAACAAATAAATGTAGCATGTTTACTTCAATGTTTGCTAAATTTATGAAGAAAGCAATTCCTATGGAGGAGTTCGAGGAAGAATGGCATGCAGTTGTAGCAAGTTGTGGACTAGATGGGAATGGCTGGGTCAAGAAGATGTATGCAAAGAGATCATTATGGGCGGAGACATTGCTTAGAGAATGTTTTTTTGCTGGAATGAGAAGCACACAGCGGTGTGAGCAAATGAATGCCTTCTTGAAGAGGTATATCAAACCTAATATGAGAATGTACCAATTTGTTAAAATTCATGCATTGGCCTTAGACTTTTTGAGGGAGAAGGAGTCAAAGGCACGTCATGAAACAGAAGATACATTTCTAATGCTGTCTACCGAATTGCATGCATTGGAACAACATGCAGCTGAAACTTATACCAGGAATATTTTTGTCAATGTTAGAAAGCATTTGGGAAGGCAAGGACTGTATGATTGCTTCAAGAGAGAAAATACAGGATCCGGATGTTTATTTTATCTTGCCAAATATCGGGACTCGAGGACTTGGGTTGTGGAGATGGACAAGGAAACTCGTCAAATGAAGTGTTCATGCAAGAAGTTTGAGTGGAAAGGATTACCATGTGCTCACATGTTCCGGGTTATGGTAATGGAAAATTTGCAGAAAATTCCACGAACTTGCATAATGAAAAGGTGGACCAAGAACGCTAAAGAAGACATAGATGTTGGGGGAAGCCTTGGAACAGAGAGGCTATATGATGAAATGCAACAGATAGCTAGGTACGGGACACTGATGACAGATTGCAAAGGTATGTGCTTTTATGCCTCACATATGGGGGACGGGTATGAAGCAGTAAGAGCAGTGATCCATAAGGAAACTGAAAAATGGAAGGAGACCTTTGTTCAGCGTGGAATTGGGTCACAGAGAGGTGATGGTCCATCTCAACTTCGAACACAAGCGCCACGTACTGCAATTCGAGATCCTGTGAGAACCATAGCCAAGGGTGATCATCGAAACAAAGACAAGAACAAGCATGTCAAGTGTGGCAACTGCGGGTTAGCATAAATTAAATAGCAATGCATGGACCTTTGAAATTATAAAAAATTATATGCACTGATGTCAAGTAAATTTTGCAGACGTCGAGATGGACACAACAAGAGGACGTGTCAAAAGGGTGGCAATGGTCCTGAAGTTGTATGGGCAACTCATGGGTCTTATGAGCATAACAGAATTCCCACAGTATTGGTCTCAGGATATCCAGCCAGCAATGAACCATTCGATGGACGAGTATTGGGTGGAAGTAATAGTCATGGAATATGGGATGAAGCTTCGTCAGATGCATTGGGAGGATCAAGAGCTTGTGATCATGCTAATCAGTACCCAGCAGGAACTTCTAATTCCCGAGAATCATGGGCGGTGCAGCAGGTATGCCTTTGCATGGGTACTTATTAGAAGCAATTTGATCATAATAGCTAATAAAATAAAAAATCTATTTAGAGATCGCTTACTATACCTGCAATAAATCTTGTATAAAAAAAAATTTGCTTATAATTTTTAATTATATGCAGCATATGCAATTGAGTCAATCAGCCTATTTTTTCCACAATCAAGAAGCTGCGTATTACTGTAACACAGAACAAGGTGGAACCCATCAGGTGAAAAACGTATATTACCAATCTTGATTTAATTAAGCTTCGTCAGTAGACTTGGATTTGCATGCATCCTAATGTAACTGCTGTACTCATGAAGCAGGGGTATGAAATTGACCAAAATGGATCGCAGCAGCACTCCAATGCCTTTTCTCATAGTTTTAATTGGTTGTAAAGGAAGTCCAATATCTATCTATGGGTGTTAGTTGTCCAGATAGATATTGGTTGAATGGGAGCATTCGTAACTTTGTTTGAAGCCCTTTTGTTTGTGGGTATCATGTTTGAAAGGCAGGTAAGTGTCAGTTTCGTTGTGGGTCACAACCCCTGAGCAGACCAAGTAAGTCACACATGTCCAGAGACATGCCGGTAAACTTGGCCCATGTTTACTTGTGTCTGAAGTCCTTTTCTTTTTGGGTTGTACCTAACAAATTCCGAAGTAAACTACAACTTATATTTTAAAGTTGTAACAAATACCTAGTTATATTTCATACATTACGGTTAAAAGCTGACAAATTACAAACATAGCTTTGTTTGTATTACCAATCAAAATGCCGGAGAATTACGAATAAAAAATGTAAAGTAATTACGAATAAAAAATGTAAAGTTATTGATATTTGCATGGGACATTTAGACAACCAAGTTATTATTCTAATTTTACTACTATTTGTATGGTTCATAGAATAACATAAAATTGGATTTGTAATAACCAACCAAACCATATTTGTTAACCACATACGAAATATTGAAAGTGTCCTATGAATTGGTTTATGTGAATGACGATCTCAGTAAGGGGATATATTAAAGTCCTTGAGTGACAATCACTAGTTTGTATATATTAATATCCTTGACCGTTGAGTTTGTACTATATAAAAAGCATTGATTTAATTTATAATGTTTATGAAGGTTATAAATATTAAAAATGGTAAGTTAACCTTATTACGAAGAAACTGCAAAATTAGGGGGACTTTGGTAATTAATTTGGTAATAACCAATTCTGATTATGAATCAGGGGTTGAGATTATGAATTTGGTAATAACAGGGGTTGAGATACATGTTACGTGTTGAGATTATTAATTTGGTAATAACAAGGGTTGAGATTATGAGAGATGGTAATAATCAATTTTGATTTCAAATTCGACAGGTGAAACGGGGTATCGTATTGGTATATACTACTAATATATACCAATATTATTAATACAAAAAATGCTATTAATAATAGTTAGTACATGGTTTAATCATGTTAAAATTTAGATATTGAAAGTTTGGTACCCTTTCATGTTTTAATTATTGAATATTTGATTGCATAACGTGTAACTTGCAAGTATCGGTTTTGAATCTAAAATGACACTATATAATTAACATGAAACTTTTTATTCTGTATTCACGTGATCTTAAGGCTTTAAGCATAGAGAACAAAAAAACTAAGCAGTTTAAGTGAATGCATATGAATTGCACATCAACATGTTAGTATGATTGCTATCACTATTAAAAGCAAATTGAGTCACTATTGTAATTTGTAACTAATATTACTTATGATTAATGATTGTAAACTATAAACGTTGAAACTTATCACTAATTATTGTATAGTCTAAGGTGTATTGTAGTATCCATGGATCATTTCTTACTTGTTCAAAACGATTTAAAAGCAAATTGAGTCGCTATTGTAATTTGTAACTAATATTACTTATGATTAATCATTGTAAACTATAAAAGTTGAAACTTATCACTAATTGTTGTATAATCTAAGGTGTATTGTGGTATCCATCAACCATTTCTTACGTGTTACTTAAATCATTGATCATTGGTTTCAAAATAATACTAGCTATACGCGATCAAATGAATACCAATTAATTGCACATGAACATGTTGGTGCGTTTGCTATCACTATTAAAAGCAAATTGAGTCACTATTGTAATTTGTAACTAATATTACCTATGATTAATGATTGTAAACTATAAAAGTTGAAACTTATCACTAATTATTGTATAGTCTAAGGTGTATTGTGGTATCCATCAATCATTTCTTACTTGTTCAAAACGATTTATAAATTAAACTACAAAACTTCCAAACTGTGGGCATAATCCTTCATTTAAAAATCCTTCATTTAATTTATAATGTTAACGAAGGTTATATATACATATATATATATATATTAAAAATGGTAAGTTAAGCTTATTAGGATTTCAGGTTATAAATATTAAAAATGGTAAATTAACCTTATATATATTAAAAATGGTAAGTTAAGCTAAATAAATGTTCAAAACTGTGGGCAAAACGATTTAGACCAAAACATTTAGGTTATATATATTAAAAATGTTCAAAACAATTTATAAATTAAACTACAAAACTTCCAAACTGTGGGCATAAATTTAGACCAATTGAACTACAAACCGATTAAAACGTGAGTAATGTGTTAAATTATAAATTAAAAGCCTGAATTCAAATCAGCGATAAATTTTGAAATAGCTGAGGAGCATAATGAATATATACATATAATGTTAACGAAGGTTATATATACATAAATATATATATTAAAAATGGTAAGTTAAGCTTATTAGGATTTCAGGTTATAAATATTAAAAATGGTAAATTAACCTTATATATATTAAAAATGGTAAGTTAAGCTTATTAGGATTTTTTTTTTAGATATATTTGTTTTGGGCTTCTAATTTTGCTTGTATTCCAATTCAAATTTCAATAACAAAGCCATACGAGAATGGGTTATTATCAAATCAAGTGTTTACACCACTTAAGAGAATAAATAAAACGCAAGTTGCTCGACTTGATC
The DNA here is from genome assembly GCF_003713205.1 of Coffea eugenioides. Lineage (NCBI taxonomy): Eukaryota > Viridiplantae > Streptophyta > Magnoliopsida > Gentianales > Rubiaceae > Coffea > Coffea eugenioides. Next base: position 592,216 of record NC_040038.1, on the reverse strand, counting down.
ACTTAACATGCGGAGAAAACAACTTCAGCTTCAATGGGAGCTAGCAATATACAATCCAAGGGCTTTGAATCCGAAATTAGTCATTCATTGAAAAATGGGAAAAGCAAATTACACATGTCTCGAGGCCTTTAAGAAACCATGCCATCAAATTTTGTTGTCTTCTGTTGGAAAGCCATACCAGTAAGTGCTTTAGCTCAAAACGGGTGGTTATCCATTGGGTCGAACACATTTTGCTAAATTATCCATGCTTCAACTAACCTTACCCACCGGGTAAGGTTATGCATTTACATTGCTGCCAATTTCAACATCAAATCGGGGTCAGCTTTTTCCAATTCAAACAGGGTGTTAGTGATGGAGACATATCAACGTGAACAAACAACATAGGTTGCTAGGATGATTGATTTCACTTGACAACCCAATGGTTGCTCAACACCTGCTCTACTCTATGAAACCCATCCTAAACAGCTGGGATATTGGCTGCAAATCAACCACGTGGGTTGATTTGATGTCGACACCAACTTTAGTTATAAAATGGTGGGAACAACACATGGCCTCCCCAGTTACTGATCGTAGTTATGAAGGGTTAGAGGTTGTACCAACCAAGTGCATCCAATTCAAATTTCATTGTAAGACCCCACGTGATGCATCAATACAAAGTGTTCACCGAGTCTCATGTTGTCCCTCTTTTCCCTAACCAGAGTGTGATCCAACAAAACTCTTGCCATCCACTCAATTTCGTACTAGTACCATGGCTCACTGAGAGGGCAACCATCTTCATAAATAACACACACTATGCTCATGACCCACCAGTTCATACAATAGTGGCAAAAACGGAGAGAACAGAAATTGCTAATGAAGAAATCTTTAGAGGGCATACTCGTTGGGGAAACAGAGACATTCCGAAGATGCCTGCTTGCCGTTCTTCTGCTATTATGACATACTCCTGCTATCCTTTCAGCCACAAGCAACTTCGCATAAACATGGACATAATAATGGCTCATAATTTTGCTGACATGTGGGTTTTATTTGGAGCCAACTTTAATGAATGGTCCGTGGCAGAGTACTTCGACCAGAAGGGATACCGTGGTAGTGCTGTATCACAACTTCAGCTTGGGGACGATGATGAGAGATTGGAGGACGTATGGTTTTTATGGAAGCCAGACCGAGTAGATGTTAGCTTTGAAACTAGAGAGAGCTTGAACACAGCAATTGTTGTTCAAGTAACTAGGCATTGTTACAAGGAATTTCTGGAGAAAGCTATTGTGCAATGGCGGCTTTTTCCCAACAAGACTTCCTCCATGACCAGAGTCGATTAACAGGTGATATGGCTTCTACCATTGCCTCTTGATTTAAGCGAATGGTGGCTATAACTGTTTGTTGGTTCACAATTCATGGTGGCTATATTAGTGTTGCATTTTCGTTGTACGTAGTAGTAAGTGTTCCAGGTTGGTCTAAGATGTATTTTCATTCCCTAAGGTGTATTTTCATTCTACGTAGTAGTAAGTGTCCCAGGTTGGTCTAAGGTCTATTTTCATTCCCTCTTTTATTTTTGTCTGCATCCCATTGTGGGGGAATGGTGACTGTATGTCTTTGTTGGCTTTGACTTCTATGTAGTAGTAAATGTTCCAAGCTGGCCTTTAATATGTTCATTTCCCCTTTTATTTTGGTCCAATTTCAGAAGATACGGATAGCACATATTGTATGTGTGTGGCACATTTTGCATTCTGTTGAAGACCCACAACTAATCATTTTAAGGCCCTTTGCAAGGGAACCAAACTAATACATTAAAACTAAAAACTGAATGCTAAACAAAAAGCCACCACAGTTGCTTTAAAAAAAAAAACTAATACATCAACTGGAACTCTGTAACTGCGGTTTGGCCTAATGACTATTAAATAAAATTTTAATAGTGATCACACCTTAAAAAGGATAATAGCCACAATGCACCCTACGCAGCATGCAATCACCTTCAGCTTAGACATAGCCTCCGTGATTTGCTTCACTTCAGTTCGGAGCGCTTCTATTTGTCCTTTGAGCATTTTGATTTCCTCTTCCTGGGCGGTCGGAACATTGGCATTGAGCCCACCATCATTGCGGTTACATGACTTAGCATATTCATCACAAAAGCCACCGAAATGTGGGCATTTGTCCTGTCAAAGAAAATTAAATGGTCTTCATATTACCACGATGACTTTAAGAAAATCAAAAATTTCGTCACTAACCATCTCCTTGGGGCAGGCATAGTAAAATCTCCCAAGATTAGCATTCGATTTTTGCACAACTTTAACAATGCAAATCCTACCACATCTGCAAATCTTAGTTGGCCATTGATGGCTGCCAACTGAATCCGAGATTCGTGAAGTAGCCATGTACAAAAAGTAACTTTGAATTATGTTAGACAAATTGTATAGAAGTTTACCTACGGCATGTGCAATAAATAGGCGCATGATGGATTTTCAGTTTTCAATTGAATGAAAACTGAAAATACAATACGCGATAATTCAAAATGAAAATATAATATAGATGCAAACTGCCAAACGCAATGTGCATTCATGGCCCATACACGGGTTACGACAACAGAGAGGCAAAAACATGAGTAATATTGTTTTAGCCATTGTAGGCTTACAAAACCCACAAGTAACAAAATACAAGGCCAATGCCCATTGTTAAGAGATATTTGTGCATAGGCTTTTTTCAAAAAAGCCCAATGTCTACCTCTGACTTTTAGAGGTGTTTGTTCAGCCTATCATTGGTACAAACTGTGGGCATCGATTACCCATTTACACAAAACCTTCATCTCAAAAGGGATATTGAATAACCCGACTAACTATTGCTTCACATGGACCTAGATTAAACAAAAAACGGATGCAATGGGAGTACCACTCAATTATACATCAATGCCCATCAATCGCATTATCCTCATCCCTCGATCCCTCATCACGTTCCCGTCATACAAAAAGAGCCTAACTGCCATCTTCATTCGGTCTACTTCAGAATCGAGCTGAAAATTAAAGCAAAGTAATGCTATATTCATCATATCCCAAATTTAAATTCAATAATAGAACAGTATAATATGTATAATTTCGTCAATAATTACCTCAATTGACAAATCTTCGCACATGCAGTCACAATACTCCATGAATTTTAGCAAATACAATCCACAATCACAACTGCAAATATAAAGCAGAATTACAAAATCACAGCCAGAATATAGCACAACACACAGATTCATACAACTTTACAAACTCACTCATTCTGCTGGGAAGGACACCATCTTGGAATGTCAAAATGAAAGTCCCCCAAATTCATTGAAAAAGAACTGGCACATCCAACAAGTAAGGCTTCTTGTAGCTTTTTGCACTAAATTCAAATAGCACCATAATGCATAGTATGTAAGTTCAAAGGATCACTAATTTAAAGCCAGGAAATGATTAGATTTCATATAAGTCTCAGTATTAGAGCATTCGTTCTAGTTCAAAACTTACAATGCGCATCGCCATTGCAAGTCTGGATTCATTCTCAATATACTTATGTAGTGAGTCAAACAAATCAACCCGTTTTGTTGAAAAATCAATCACACATAAGAACCAATGATTGGCAGTCCAATTCAGCGGGATGCAAATCTTCAACAACAAAGAAAAAAATTTCTGAACCAAATAATAGCAGTTAACAAAATACAACTTTAAGGGCTGCATTACAAGAAAATAGACCTTCTCACACTCATGGATGGGGCCGCCATAGCCATCTCTTGTCAGAAAGGCAGAATACAATTCCATGCAAGTTGTTTGAGATTTGAGGGCTTCAACCTGTCACGTGATCAACAACTATCAATTATTAACACACTTCATTATGTTCGGTCATTCATAATCCTTATAAAAGTATTTAGAGATATTGGTAAACAAACTATCAAACCACTTTAAAGTATATACCGAAAAATCAACCGGCAAATACCAAATCTTGTATACACCATTCATCGAGGATTTTCTTGCCTCGGTCGTCAACATCGAAGCATAGCATGAAATGACCTACACAATTGTTTCAGCCATACAAAATAAAATCTGAGCATTCTCCTATATAAAACAATAAAATCCGTGTTTTATTACCTCTGAACTTATCCATTGCCTTGGTTGAAGTGACTGCATGGCATCCCTTGATGCCATATGAGACATTATGTGAACAATCACAGTGCTTGACATTTCCAACAATAACATCAGTATACAAAATAGCATGTAATTTATATAACACACATGGACTTTCAAATACACAAAAACATTAGAGGCTCAGTAACAAACTAACGTGTTGGGTAGCTTGGTATTCATAATATATTCATAAACTTTCCACCTCATGTTATTATCCGATTCCACGGTGACTGCATTATTTGCCTGGACATTCACAAAACTAATGTATAAATAAACATGTGAAATTAACAGTGTAATAGAAAAAAAATGGAGGTAAGATTTGGGCCTACACTCAAGGTATGTATATAGTTATACCTCTATGCTACGGTTGGCCTTCGCGGTTGTTGGATTAGGAGCCCTACCCGTTCTAGCTTTAAACTAAACACAATGTTTAAAGTTAAATTATGGATCTATAAACCTATACACATTGTCAAAAAACTATTAAACTAAGTTAGATACCTGATTCGGAGTGCCACTTTTAGGCTGACTTTGTATTCCAATCATGGCCCCCATTTGATATGGACTTAGCCTACTGCCATCATATTTCGTAATGTATTTTCCATCCTCATCGTTACATTGCATGTTTTCTCCTTTGTTGGTTGAGCATTCTATATTGGTTTTTTCAGTTTTTTTTCCAAAATTTGATCCAACTTCCCCACCTAGTGCACACAGTCTCGCTTTAGTGGCTCGCTTTAGGGTATCTGCGCAACTAGGGGGCTTATGCCTCTTTCCTTTAAGTGGTGAAGTGATTGCATCTTCACTATCAACGACCCATCGATCAGAATTGCTAGTCGGCTGTTTATTCTTACATGGAGTCCTTGGGTTGAAGCTGTTGGGAGTTGATGTAACTTCATCATTGGTTACGATCTTATTTGGATACCCTATTTTATGCAGCTGCTGCCCTTTCAATTCTTCACTTCTTCGAACAATTGCAGCAAGTACTTCTGGCTGAATTTCGCATAATGTTTTTTCCATCCTGCATACTACGAATTCAAGCGACTCTTGTCTTTTCCTCAGCTGCATAATATCGCCCTTAAGCTCGCGCAAGATTCCACGTAGCTGTGTTTGCTCTTTAAAATAGTATTCTGATGCCCTCACATTTTTATCACATTCTCGATCTTCTACTATTACCTCCGCCTACAACAATTCCATAAACATGCTCATAAATTAGGAAATGTTAAATTGCTTTACTTTATCCTTAAATGAAATTACCTCTGCTCCACTAAAGACGCCGGCTGATCGAAGACGAGATATTCTTATTATAAACTCAGTCTGCTCCCATTCACCAATTCTCGGAGTGGACCTAAAGCATATCGGAACAAAATTCCTTCCTTTTAGGTGTACATGTTCCAAATAATGCATCTGCAATTTAAAACATATTAAATGTAAAATTGTACATGTGATTTTCCACTTTTATCAACTTTACACTAACTAAGAGTTCATCTTACCATTAAGAACACCACACAGCCTCCCACATCTGATCCGTGCATAGCCACCTTTAATTCAACTCCCTTAATTAGTCCGTCAATAACATATTTCACCCAATTTACCTTCCTCAAATCCTCCATATTTCCTAGAACATGAATTAGTGACCTATGCACCCCATAAGTTGTAGGATTCAAAAACTTACCTATCATATACAACATAAATTTCACCCTAAACTCCTTTCCCCAACTTTCCAGACTCAGCAGACTCCTACAAATATTTACTAGTCCTACATGTCCCCTGACAATCTCAATGTTTAGCTCCTTTTCCATGCTCCTATCCATCACTAGCTTGTTATCAATCAAATCAATTCCTTCATTTCTTAGCCCTAACACAAACTCCACATCTTTCGGACAGACTGTTAATTTAACTCCATGAACATTTAGTGAACTATCTTTTGGATCAAAATTTTCCACCAGCCATGACATTAGCTCCTCATTTATATCAAACTGTTTAAGTTCTAGTAGTGATCCCAATCCCATGGATTCCACAGCAATAATCTGATTCATGTTCAATGAATCAATCACCTCGCGTACCATGTGCGTCGAGCAAATGCTCCTATACCTCATCTATAACAAGAGTAAAAACAAAAAATTTACATTTCCATACACTACCAACAAATTTATTTCAGCACTACATCACATATTTGCTTAACTAATTACCGGTTCATTCATCCATTTGGCTTCTCTATCAACGTCAATGTCGTCTGTCGGATCAGCTAATGGCATGATGCTGTTATGGTTGACTCCATAAAATCCATTCCTTCCTTGTATGTATTCCATCTCATCAGTGGCCCCCCTGTGTTTTCACATTGAATTCATCATTATTGCCATGATACTACTACTACCGAAAAGGTTCACCCATTATACTAATACTACTCTTACCCATATATATATATATATATATATAAATGAAATATACAAAACTATTGCTTGTAGCTTATAATAATTTTAGGTAGTGGTAGTGGCAAAAACTGGTCATTTCTGTTATGGTAGAATCCTTCTTTGTTTCTTTCTTTTTTTTTTCGTTTTCTTGTTTACTTTCTATTTTATTTAACGGCAACTGTGAAGTCTTTTTATTTTTATTTTTACTTTAAAATGTTGCTCCTTTTTTTTTTAATTTCAAATTTTTAGAAATCCCTTTGTATCGTTGTTTTGCTTTATTTTTGCTTCAGACATACAAACCACTAGCATGAAATGTGCTGTTTGTGATTTGGCGGATGATTTACATGTGGTAATGTTTAGTGGAAAGGAGATAACTTGAGATATTAGTAGGTCTTATAATTGTTGGACTGGGAGAATTGGCTGCTTTTTCACAGGAATCCCAGTTTTATGCTTTACTTTGCTGACTCTGCAGTGCAAGTTAGCTGCATCATAACACTGCTTATTGCTCATCCAATCTTGGATTCAGTTGTGGCTTATAAACAACGGAAAAAAAGAATAGTAAAACAATTGGATTCTAGGGGTTGTTGGACAATTTGATGTGATTTTGCTGGGGTGATAGTATTTACCTTTGGGCACCATAGTTTGAAGGCAAATGAGTACTTAATGAGTATATGTTTACCCTTTTTTCTGAAAGGTTGCGGTGCCTCCCATGATTATACGCACAAACACTGGCATTTTCTCAACAATATTTTAGAAGTTCAATCAATCATAAAAAATTTCTGCAAGCTAACATCATCTATATGGGAACTGTAAGAATCTATAATGTGCAAATATATTCACATTGATGCAATCTCTGGAGTTATGTAACTGAAGTGCAGCATCAATCATAAAAAGTGATGTGATTCTTAAAGGGAATTCATCTGATTCCCCGAATATGTAGTGAAATTGAATTTGTTCTGGTGTAATTACAAATTCTTTTTTCTTTTCACGGTTTTGGGTTGATGTTTGTTCTCTTATCTTTTTTGTTCTAGACTTCATCGGAAAGTTGGAAATTTTGAACTATAGACTATACGCGACTAATCTTTCTAGTTTCATTCCTTGTAATTGAGCTACCACAACTAGCATTTGTTCTAAATTGGACCTCTGAACTATTTTGTTATGTAAATTTCCTCTTAAGTGACAATCACAAAACAATATACGTCTTCAAAGAAATACACAATGCCGCTCCGTGTGTTCCTTCCCCTCCTCTCCCGAGGTTCCCCTCAATTTCATTTTTCACATCTTCTTATTTTTTTTCAAGATTTTGCCCAAATTCATGTGCATATATGCTTATCCCAACCAACTATTACGAAATTCGCTGCTGCTATCATCTATTGCTTATACATTAATAATAATTTCAAGGTAATCATACCTAGTTTCTACAACAATCAAGTCATTACCCAACAGATTTTAGGGTTTTTCAATGATCAAATTTCATACGTACCTGATGTTTCTACTGCCAGAACAGTTCCACTCGTTCTCCATGACGGATGATACGCTGCTCATTGTGCTCATTTTTTGTTTTGATTCTAGTTCCGGGCCTTCCGGCACCGTCTGCACACCCACGCCCTTCCTCTTCTCTTAGCTGCTTTTTGCTTTTGTACTGCACTTTCCTTATCGTACTCCTAATTCCATAGATCTGCCGGTTTTTATGCCACCCATCCCATTGTCTCGTCTCTTCCGTTGCAAATCTGTTGAAGTTTATCTGCTTTACAGACGGAAAGATAATACTTTGGCTATTTGCAGGTTCTACTAATACTGATACAAAAGCACTTTGCTCTTGTAGGTATATTAGTGCCGGTTGCCCGTTTTTTGTACCCCTTTTTTCTTTCTTTATTATCTTCTGAGTTTGTACGAAAATGATGTGACACGTGACTGTTTTGACAGGCGGTTTTGTCAGTCTAATAACATTTTTGTGGTAAAAACCACTCTCAACATACTGTATAACTATCCTTGTCAAACCGATTTGTCCAACAAACATACCATCATCACTTAGCTAAGCCGACCGATAAATAACAAAACAATACGGGGGACTGAGGAGTGGGGACCCACGATGCACGTGCAACTTCCCAATCTCACGTGCACTTCTGCATTAAATAAATTTGACCACAGGAGGCGAGGCCGGGAAGTTTTTCTAACAATCCTCCACCAGAAAGGCAGAAACCACCACCACGATACCATCGCCAGTAGAGATTGATTACCTTCATCAATTTAGACACATTAATTATTATTACTCTTTAACAGTACTCAAATGATTGCGAGGGGATGCTTCTTTGAGCTGTAGACCCACGGCCCCAACAATTTACCGATACCGACTACGCTCGGTAGCAAGTTTTCCATTGAACCAGTATTTTATTGATTCCAGTCCTATTTATTTTCCGCAATTTTTGTACATGCCATTCTATTTGCATGCTAGGCGGAAACTGCAGACGGAAAGGGGAAGAACGAGAGGAGTTACTACTATATAAGATCAGCAAAACAAGTTCATCCTTAGAAATGATCCCTATAAGTTTCTACCCAGCTAAGAGATTAGCAAAACAGACAGCCTCCACTGGGGAAACTAAAAGAATACTCACTACTAGATAAAAAGGGGAAAAAAAGAACCAAAAAAAAAAAAAAACTAGCAGAATCTAAAAACGAAGGATTGTGTTGTCTGCTCTAGGACTATTAGAAAAAAAAATGCTAACCTCCTAAAGCCCTAACCATTTTGTCAGTCCACCCATCTATTTTTATCTTCTATCAGGATTTCGAAGATGGAGTTTGGTCATTCCCCGCCCCAGCAGCAGCACCACCAACCATAAACTGAAGTTCCCTCTTATCGTAAACCTCCAGTGAAAAGTCCCTCAACACTTGAGCTGAAGTAGCACCAGTAGGACTCCCAGTCGCCCTTGTTCCAACAGTTGCTGCACCATCCCTACTACTAGTACTACTGGCAAATGGAGCCATTGCGGAAATCTTCCCTGAAAAATTCTTATCTCCGCTCCCAACAATATTGGGCAATGCAGACCCCATACGACCCTCACCCTCATCACCCCCACCACCATCAGTAGCAAAATTAACCGAAGGCCCAGGCTCCATTGCGGACACAAAATTAGAAATGGGCCTGCCTGAAACGCCAAAAAACGGCGTAGCTGCTGCTGCAGGTATGGCCCACAACTGAGGCTGATTAGAAGGCCTGGGAGGAACAGCACCTGCAGCTGCAGCAGCAGCAGCAATGGTGGCGCCAGTAGGAGGGATCATAAAAAACGCACCGCTTGGAACCACACTTGTGGGAACCATCCCAGGGGCCCCGTGTGCTCCCACCGTCCAAACCGGCACCAGACCTTGTGGGGTAATGGGTGCGACAGGTGCAAAACTGGAATTATCGTTCACCTCATAAAACTCGCTCGTGGAGGCTCTCTTCCTTTGTTTCCTAGCCCCGTCACCCTCAGTGGCCGTCATACTGGTGCTCGATGTGGTCGGAATTTTCAATGCCCCGTTAACTGAGACGGCAATGGCCGGAACAGTGCCAGTACCGGTGGCTTCAATGATTGCTGGCTCCGCTCGCTCCAGTAGCCACCGGATAGTCTCACCGTCGGACTTGTGGCCCAGCTCCCGTGTCAATTGGAAGATTCTGGCAGCACAAGTGGCAGGCATGCGGATTCTCCTGCCGCGCCCCTCCACCTTGGTGTGTCGGTCCTTGGAGGACCTCTTGGGAGGCGCCAGCAGCATGGGCTTATCAAGGTGATGAATGGGGGTGAGGCCGACTGGGATTGAGCCCTCAACGTCATTATCTGCAGGCTCTTCCTTGAGCATTGGAACGATATCAGAGGACTGCAGAAAAGGAGGCGGTGGTGGAGGTGGAGATGGGGTTGGGTCCACCGCCGCCGCCACCCTAGGAGACTGTTCGAAAGCAGGCCCAACGGCTGTGATAGTGTAATGGTGTGGGTCACCGAGTAATAGATCGTGTGCATCATTGTTAACCTCGTCATCGTCAGGTTCAAGGTTCTGGCTGTTCTCAACAGAGGCCATGCTAAAAGCAAAAACCTTAATATAAAAGAAATCACCTAAAAATCTGCAAAAAGAAATGAAGAATGGAGAGAGCAATCAGTAATCAAAACAGCAGTAGGTGTGGACAGACGAAGTCATTTGGAGCAACTGAAATTCAGAGGAAAGGGTTTGGACTTTGGCATCAGGACTGGGATTGTATTCACTGATTGGGGTTTCAATTGTACTCTGAAAAGCTATGTTTTGAAACTCAGACCGAGTAATGACTCGGCCGAACTCAAGGGGTCAGGAGTCAAAGAGTTCGATCGGGGTTGGACAGGTCTAAGAACTATGTATTGTCATCATGATGTCATAAATATATATAACCTTGAACACCACAAAAAGTACATACACTTTGGTGGCTTCCTTTTTCCTACCCATTTCCTACGTATCATACCCACAAAGTAATACCAACTTTGAAAACTCAAACACATACAATCAAACCAATAACTTCACAAATGAAGAAGAACAACTTCCAAATCCATCCAAACTAAATACAAATCTAATATTACATCTTAAAATCTTAAGACAATGAAAAAAAAAATTGAAAATTACCTCTTTAATTCAGTTCCAATGTTCCACAGGCAATACCACTGCCATTATGTATATTCATCAACTCCCTCGAGTTGAAATACTGTAATAACTTGTTTCAATCTAAAACTTTGACGGAGCAACATCATCTGAAAGAACCAAAAAAGAACAAGTTGAAGTATAATAAGTTTTGTTTAGTTGAAAACATGTCATAGTATTTATTCAGGTATTGACATGTTAGGTTTCTATACGTCGAGTTATTAAAAAATTTTCTAGGCCCAATATATACATCTTAGTTCTTTTTCTTAGAATCCATATGTAACAAATTATTGCAGAATATGATCTCTGGCCAGTTCTTACGTGCGAAGCTTAATCTAAAATGCAAGTGCCAAAAATGAAAAAAAACACTGATACAAAACTTGATTCCCAAATAGTAGAATCAATTCCTACTATCCTGGTTCTTATATTAATGCACTTTTTAAACTACCACTGGTACTATCCTTCAAACACTAGGCCTATGTTACAGTGGGATCAGTCCACACATCGAAGTTTTTTATCAAACGAAAAAGTTTTAAAGAACCCACAATAAGCATCAATTTGTCGTCCCTTTCAGAGTCAATCCCCCAAGAGCAAAGCAGATGCCAATTACAATTTTATACTTGCAACAAAGGAATAAAAACGAAAAAAAAAAAGGACAAATGAAGAGAAAGAAACCCACCTTAGCAACATGAAGTCGCCGGCGTCGGTATTGACGGAGACAAGGCTACGGTCATGTCTCTGATGAGCGGAGGAGGCATATTGGGTGGGGAGGAAGGGAAGTGGGGTAGGAATTGCGGTGGTGACGGCTGGGGGTGAGGTGAAGAATTAGGAATTAGGGCTGGTCGGTCAAACAAAAGTTAAGACAAAGTCAAGAGTCCCAAATAAAAAGTCAGCAAAATGCAAAAATGAAAAACCCCGGTTTTACTTGAAAGTGAACAAAGGCCGAGCGGGGACCGGAGATTCGTGGCAATGCAAAAATGAAAACCCGGTTTCTCTCTCTATTACTATTACGGTATTACCTTTGGCAATGCGGAGATTCGTGGCCGGCCAAACCACAAATCTCGCCAGGGATAGCTTTCACTTGTGTTCCATGGCCCTACTTTGCCTCCTGTCCCGTCCTCGACGTCACACTGTTCCCTTCTTTCTCATCCTACAACATCATCTTTTTCCTCTTCTTCTCCTTCCCATCAATCGTCTATTACCAGTCCTCTACATTTCTTGACCGCAGCTGCTCTCCATCCTCCTATTTTCCTGCTTCTCCTAACTCCATGGCTTCCAATGATTCAACCACCCCTGTTACTCTTTCAATCCGTCAATCCAAAGGTATTCTTCTTTCACCCTTTTTGGGATTTATTTTCTGATTTGCCTTGTTAGTTTTTGCTATTCTTCGCTCTTTCATTGCTTCTGCAAACTTTATAGCTTTTATTTCTTTGTTCTGAATCTGGGTTTTACCCATTTTCTGGTTAAAAAAACTCATAAAGCTTTTGACTTTTGCTGGAATTTATATTTCGGCCTTGGGGAGGGAGCATGCCCTATTCCACTATTGATTGTAGCGGGGTGATCATGACTATGCACTAAAGGTTGACTCTTTTTTTTGGTTGGGGTATCTAGTAGTTGTTGCCTCGATTTGAGATGCTTGATCATGTATCCTTTTCAAATTGGTTGTGGGTCCGACTTAATGATCTTTTTTTTGGTGTGTGTGTTTTATTCTGGATCACTCTTTCCTGCAATTGTTTTTTCTTTTCTACGAAGCATTATTTGAATGAATGTATAAAAATGGAGATGAAACAGTTGACTATTAAGTGGTAGTTTGATCTCTTCTGACTTTGATTCCATGTTGTTATTTGATCTATGCTCAATTTGAATGGACAATATGTGATCTCCTGTAAGTAACTTGAGTACGGCTAAGCCTACTCAATTTGGTCATCAATAGCTTGTGAACAACTTGGGTGTAGCTTATCTGGTTTTGTCTCGAATTTTCAAGTTTATTGATCTTTTTCAGAGAGGAAGACGAAAAGGGTATTTGTTATTACCTTCAAAGCATCTTGCTGACCTCGTAAATAGACTTTTCAGTGTTACTTTTCCCAGGTCTGAAATGTGAGTATGCTGTACGTGGAGAGATTGTGACCTTGGCCTAGTTAATTTACTTATTGCCTTGATACATTGGCTATTCATCTGTGGAGTCGGATGCTAGTTTAGGACACAAGTGCAAATCGTCCATATCATTAACAATTAAAGGAAAACAGAGATGGGAAGTTATAAAATGTTTTTTCCTCTAGCATCAGTGACTGAGTGAATGTCTGAATGTGATTAAATCCAAAATCTGGTACTTGTCATTTCTGAGGAGGTCTTGCAGAATGCTTAATTTTGCTGAAGTTAGAGCAGGATTTAAAGCAGAATCCTGATTCTCATCCTTTTTGATGAGGTACAGAATTTTCCGCTCTTCAAAGCCAACTTAGGAATGCATACTGGCAAGCTTTTTGATCATCTTCACCACCTTTTGTAATGATTCTTACCAAGTAGAGATAAGCTTTGCTATGTTAAAGATTCAAAATTGAATTTTCTTTGGACATGGCAAATAAGCGAGTCTTTCTAGAAGTTCTTTTTTTGCTGGGGGTGTCTGCATCTTAACAAAATAAATAATTAATTAATACCAGAATAAATTTTTGTAATTACAATTGCTTGTTCATTAAAAATTTGGCAGATAATTTACTGCAACATTGGGAATCCTCAATCTTTGGGCCACCAACCTATCGCTTTTTTCATGGAGGTACGTGATGTATACCTATCACTTTCTTGTATTGACTATGATAACTTTTTTCTGTTTTTCAGCATTTGTAGTGATCATCGTCCCTATCTTAGGTACTTGCTTTATGTGACCATCCAGCCATTTTGGACAGAAGTGAGACAAAGGTTTATTCAGGTAAGGAAAAAGTGTTAAATTTTAAGCTTTTACACGAATTAGAATGTTTAACATTCTTGTATCCAGACAATTTCAAACGTAATAGGTTTTTTTTTTCTTTTGTAGCAATAATTGATCTTTGCCTCTTTCACCTCTTCTGCAGTGCTGATGCTCTAGAGTGAGCCTTCGAGATCTTGGATCAAATTCCTGGAAGAGCAACTGGTGCATATAGTCATAGTCAGGTAAAAACATTCATCTTGAGTTTATTTTAATTTGAACCAGTATTGTAACTAATTTCAGATGTAGTGTGCCCCTTTAAACCAGGGAATTAAAGGGTTACGTGACACCATTGCTTCTGGTATCGAAGAGTGTGATGGATTTCCTGCTGGCCCAAATGAAATCTTTTTGACTGATGGTGCATGCTACTGACATACTTTTCTTCATCATGTTCTAGGGATTTCATATTCTAATTTTTCTCACTCCCTACCTTCTCCCGTTCTTTTAGGTTCATATGATGATGCAGTTACTGATAAAGGTCAGAGAAGGATGGAATTCTTGCCCTATTCCCCAGTACCTCTTTATTCTCCGCTTCAACTGCCCTCCATGGTGGTTCTCTCATATGTTCTATTTCCATTTTACAAGAGATTCTTCAATCCAATTAAGTTGTCATTAGATGTGATGATATTTACTGAGAGGTTGCAGGCTATATAATTAAGTACACTTCTGCAAGTGCAACTGGGCAGTTACTCAACACTATATTCAAGAACTATTAGTCGAATATAGGTTACCATCAACGTGGGTTCTGATGCAAAATTCTTAATTAATTCGAGGTTCCTTATTATCTTGATGAAGCAACTAGGTGGGGACTGGAAATCTCTGAGCTTAAGAAACAGTTGGAAACTGCCAAGTCCAATGGTGTTTGCGTTAGGGCTTTAGTTGTGATAAATCCTGGCAATCCAACGGGGCAGGTGAGCACTGACATGATATTTGCACCTCATGGACCAAGAAATAGTTTTCCATTATGGTTGTAGGATATTGGAATTTAGTTTTTCTTTCTTTCCTTGTTCAGTTTCTTAAAAATTGGTTTAAGATAAGAATTAATTGGTCAAATTTTGTGCATTGTGTAAAGGTTCTTGTGGAGGACAACCAGCGTGAAATTGTGGAGTTCTGCAAGAATGAAGGACTTGTACTTCTGGCGGATGAGGTGACGAGAATGCTGAATTTGTCTACCTCAAAGTGCCAAACGGAGAATAATCTGTGTTTCATTTGTTGGCGCCCGCAGTTTTGCTGCTGTCTTGTTGGGCCTTCTCCCTATTTTTTCCAATTTCTGACCATATTTTTTTGAAAAGTCGAATTCCTTATTGACACCAGTAGTAGTTGTCGTAGTGCTTTCTTGGACCTTAATATCCAGTTGTAAGCACCAAGCAAGAGGCAATTTACAACTCTTAAAAATGAATTTGACTTGACTGTAACATTCAACTTTTAACAGAATATAGGGCCTGTTTGGAACCCCAAGTTTTTTACAAGTTTGTATGCTACTAGTTTTTTAACAATTTTTGTTACAGGAACCCCAAAAAACTTATCAAAGTTTTTAACCTACACACTTAAAAAAATTTTCCCTTCAACTTTTCTAATACATAAAAAATTTCCGAAAAACTTTTCTATAGACCTATTTGCCATCGCAGGAGTTTATTGAGAAGTATTTCACCAATAGGATTTTTTATATAAGTAATTATCAAGTGATTAAGTGCTTTTAAATATATTATTTGGATGCATAATTCAATAATTATTTAATATATTGGATAATTTGTAATTTAAAATTTTTTAAATGTATTTATCTCTTCATTTGGTTCATGATATAGAATAAAATGATTAAATTTAATTTTTTTTTTCTAAACCACAAAAGATATTCTAGTAGTACTAAATTTGAACTTTTGCTAAAGAGTCATGTTATATTATAAACACTATTATAATCTACAAACTTACAGCCCCCTATTGTAACAAGTTTTTGCAATATTACAATGAACTCCCTTAAAAATGCTTATTTATCCATAACCCCAATGTCGCTTCATCTTGTGAATTCCTTTCTTCTCCCCCACTCCCCTCATCTTTTCCTCTGATGTCTTTGTCTTGTTGGCCTTTCTCCTCTTTTCTGCCTCAACTGTTCTAACATCTTTACCATTGATTTTCTACTGAGTTGTACATATTTTGGTAAGGTCTAAAACTTATGCTGCCAACCAACCATGGTTACAACTAGCAAAAATTGAGAAACAAGTTGCTTCCATTTTTGGGTCACCTCCTTTAAATTGTTAATGATTCAAAATTTTAACTTTCTGGTATTCCCTACAACTAAAGTAATCAAGAGGCGAATTTTTTTCTTTTTCTGAATTTTTATCTTCGCTAACTTCATACCAAATAATAATCTAGACGTTCAACTAGGTTTTTCTAAACTTTTTCCAAGCATATCTCCCTTAATATCAAAACCAACGGATAATTGACAAAAAAAAAAGGAATAGAATGGAAAATGGAACTGGAGGAGAAAAGAAGGGGCAACCAAGGAAGATCAAAGGGTAGGGATAGATAGGTGGAGATTATTTAGGTGGGCACGGTGGTTTACCGAATAAAATGGTAGCTAGTTGCCATCTATATGCAATGAACGGCTTAGATGGGTCTATAATTCTGAGAGAGTTACGACCGTAAACAAGCAATTTTAGTTCTTTTGCTAAAAGTGCTTAATTGGATAGATTGTGGACAGCCAACCATCGTGCTGTAAAAATTGGATAGGTTCGATCTATAGTGTTATTAGGGCCTCCTAAAAAGATATACTAAATTCATCAAGTTGTTCTTAAAGATCAAAAAATGGCCGATTATTAATGGATTGCCCTCTAAATCTACAATCATAGTATCTGCTTAACTTAACGTGCTTCTAGGGAGTGTAGAATCTCAAGTAGTAACATTTAGTATACTTAAATAAAATTTCAGTAAGCTAATATTTTTCAAGCCTTTACTTTACGCGATTTGCAAAGCGTATTTTTAGGTATTCGAGCTTGAAATTGCAGTTCATACCATAAACTAAGAAAAACATATGAAAGAGAGGCATTTGCAGTGGCGGATGCAAGGGTCGAGATTTGAGTTGCTAAATGTGTAAATTTTCTCTAATAAAATTATGCAGGAACACTAGTTGCTTTCTGTAAAATTGTAGAGTTAAGTCTATTTTTTCCAAAGAGATAACTAAAAATTTCTTTCCCTTCATCAAAAGGAGGAGGAGGAGAGGGGGGAACAATTTCTACAATCACTAGCGCTCCTAGTCGTTGGTGGCTTGGTGCAATCCACACCTCCTAAGGAATGCGCCGTTAATTTGTTTCAACTGCCAGAGTACAAAAAAGAGTTCCATATTGTTCCCACATTGCCAATATCAAGACTAGAGGTGGCAAGATGGGTGATTTGGGCGGGTTTGGGTTGGGTAAAATGGGTAATGGGTATAAGTGAGTCAACCCATTTATATCCATTTAATTAGATGGGTATAAATGGGTAAGTCAAAAAATGAGTTGGGTAACCCAATTATCCATTTATAACCCATTTATTCTAATTTTTTACAAGCTCATATAAATTCATTTTGTAAACTAAATTATCAATTTATACCATTTTACACCCATCATTAATTTTAAATATTTACTTATTATGCCAAATAAGTCTAATTATCAATTTTTTTTCCATCCGCATGCCATGTCGCAAAATTACATATTATTTAATAATTGAACAATGAGAATCTAAAAATTTGGACTAAATAATATGAAAGTTAACAAAAAAATTTAATCCAAAACTTTGAACCCCTAGTATTTTTTCGTTTATAAATTTAAAATTTCATTTGAAAAGGTAAGAAAGGAAGCTAAAATTTGTCATAAATTGATGATGCTAAAAAATGATCAAATTAATAAATTACAAGGAAATAAAGCGATAAGATAAAACCAACAAATAAATATAATAAATAAAACAAAAATACTTAACATAAAAAATAGTTTGGGAAATACAAAAGGTTAGCCATTATCAAATATTTCAAAGCTTGCACCATTTTATAGAAAGTAAATCGCGTAAATAATTGCTAAATAAATGCTATATCCATTCCAGTTCTCTGCTCATCCTCCAGAGACCCCCTCTTTTTCTCCCTGAAATTCTTCACCAGACCCATCACTACTCAAGAAAATAATTGGGATACTTTTACAGATGTAGATTGCAATTTTCAAGAATTTGAGTCTTTTCCACCTGAAAAAACTCCAGCCAGCTCTTTTTCACCCCGGGAAATACAAAAGGTTTGGGAATGTAAGTTAAATGGGTTAAATGGGTTAGATGGGTTACCCAATTATACCCATTTAATAAATGGGTATAATTGGGTAACTCATTTATATCCATATATAAAAATTTAATGTACCCATATTCAATTATTAATGGGCGGGTATGGGTAAAATTAGTTAAATGGTTTTATTTGACACCTCTAATCAAGACCATGAAAGAATGTTCATAGTTTGAGGTTTTTTTTTTTTTTTTTGGTCAAACCATAGTTTGAGGTTGTTACTTGGTCAATTTGTGTTTAATACCTAGTGGCAACAGTGATCGGCATTTATTGTAGAGGACTTGGGATTCAAAATCAATGAGGTCATGGAATAAAAGGATAGGAAAAGTGCCAATAATCCAAAGAGAAATACTTTTGTTACTTGACCAACCATCAGAGAAAGCAAATACAACAAATTGTGAGATTGTGAAAACCAACGTAGTACTAAAACTTAAAAGAGCATGGGATCAATTATTATGAAAAATTAAATTGACCCTTTTTTTTTTGTTGTTGCCCTTTTGGCATTTCCCTATTAGTAGTAGCATAGTTATAAAATCCGGCCGGCCCGGCGGTCGAACCGGTCAACCCGGTGTACCCGCCAGTAGACCGGGCCGGGTTTCTAATTAGATCGGTTAAGCACTGGAACCGTTGACTAGTCAACGACCCAGTGGTTCAACCGGATTAAACCGGAAACCCGGCCGGTTTTGTGAAGAAACCGGTTTTGAGGAAAAAATTTTACAAAGTTGTTGGCTGGATTCGAACCTCTGACCTTAGGTAAAGTTTATGACAAGCTCCCCACCAGACTACTTCGCTACATGTTAATTAGTTATCATTCTTACGCTATATGAACGTTTTATCAATTTTATCTTTATTCTTTTTTTATTTCTCCAAAACAAATTTATTTGGAATCTTTTAATACAAACTTATGACCACCAAATTCTATAAATTATAAAATAGATTTCAAAAATAACATATTACATAATTTATTTTAAAGACAAATATTGTTTTTAATAATTTTTTGCACTTAAAATTTGTAAGTAACCTAGATAATTACACTAAACATAGATAAAATTTTACACTTAAAATTTGTGGATCACTAATTAAATTTATGTTTTGATGATTCTTATATAAATTAATTATTCTATAGCAAATTAAATCAAATGAGCATTTGTTATGACATTATTTATTAAAATTTATATCATATATCCTATATAAAAAATTATAAGATATAATATTTAAATATATTTAGTGACCCACTGGTTCAACCACTCACCCACCGGTTGAACCAGTAACCCGTTGACCCACCTCCTTCGCCGGTCTCCTTTCCGGGCCGGGTTTAATAACTATAGTAGTAGTATCATTTTCGATAAGTAGGGAAAAAAATTCTCCTGATGCTAATTAACCCAAGTCCAACGCACAAAAAACCCAGAGCCGAAACCCGTCTCTTCGCAGCTCCGTCTACAGTGGCCCTTTTCGCCTCCTTCCCCAATTCCGTTTCCCTTCTGAGTTCCTGGCTTTCTTCGGATCTGGGGCTTCTTCAATCTAGAGCAGAAGAATCACAGGATTGAAAGCCTCCATCATCGTGAGTATCCTTATTCCCTTTTTCCTTCTATATCGAAATTAAATTCTTGACAAAGAAAAGAAAGAATGGTATTGAATAAAAGTTTGCTCTTTTGATGTATTCCTAATTCCCATTGCCCTCGTCGTCCCGTATATATATATATATATATTATAAAAAAAATTAAATCTGCAGGCCGTCGAGATAAAAACAGCAAGAAAAAAAAACAGAAGAAAGAAAAGGGTGGGCGGTCGATTTTAGTGAGTTGTGGAAATGGAGAGAGCAGCGGAGGCACTGAACAGAGCAGCAAACAGCAATGGATTGATGAATGTGTTTCTAATTGGGTGCTTTGGGGCGCTGGGAGTTCGGTCGATGAGGCAGCAGAGGGATATTGAGGCATTGGAGGCAGAGAAGGAGTCTTTGGTCAAATCCAATAAAGCCATCAAGGCTACTATTTGGGACTGGAAGAAGCAACTCTTTGCCGAGGCTGAGGAGGCTGCTGCCGCGGGGTCCAAGAATTCTTCTAGAGCAGCAGGGGGGCCCTTAGTTCCTCTTTCCAAGCTTAAGGCTATCTACGGCGAAGTAACCAGCCCAGCCCTCCCCGCTGCTGATGCCGACGGCGCAAGTGGTAAATCACCTGCATCAAAGATTGTAATTTGACGGACAGTTATTCCTACTAGTAATCAATCATCTACTACTCTAGTACTGGTCTGATTTTCACCCCAAAAAAATTTTTTTTTTTTTTTGATACTGCAGAAGCCTAGAACTATAATGCATAATCCCCTCCGTTTATCTTCTTGAAACTTTTATTTATCCGTCTGCCCACCCAGCGTTGACATAATCTGATTAACTTGATGCTTTCAAATTTTAGTACTACTAGTAGTATTTGCAACGGACTATGTGAAGGGCCATTTGGAAGTTGGAAATAATTTGACGATCACATCTGGGAGTGGAGACTTCTATGAGAATCGATGCTTTCCTATTCTAATTCTGATATTCTGGGAGTGGAGACTTCTTGTTTCAGATTAGGCCCAGCAATGGACCAACAGACCCCTCCAACTTACTTTCCAGACAAAAGGCTCGATGCATTTTCTCACAAATTGGTCCAACAGGCAAGACAGAGATAAAACACTCCTCCTAAAGAATTAATTGTACAGGAGAAGCAAAACATTTTCATAAATAAAAAATCAAAAGTAGGAAACAAAATGAAGAATACAAGAAGCAAAGCTGGAATGATGGTATGCCATCCTTCTATTTGATGACCACTGCCGTCTCTTCCGTGTGCTGATTTTACTGAATGATGAAGACGTTCCAATCTGCAATCTATGGAGATTTACCTTTGTCATCTACGTAAAGGTCACCTGTGATGCCGGTATCCAATCTTGGCCATCTAGAAATGGTCCTATAGCGAAATTAGAAGCTTGTTTGGGTGTGAGAGTGGGCCTGTAGCCTGCCCATTTGACCCTGTTGGCGACGCTTGCTCCTGCACCCGTGTTTTGGTACTCGGCGTAGAAAATGGTGCTGGGTGGCTCCACATTTCGGAACCACTCTATCCAACCCACGGGACTCAACAAGCCGCCAATTTTAGTTTGCATGATTATAGTGGTGGAGTAATTCTTCCAGGGCCTGCCGAGGAAGACTGGAACTGTGACGTTGTCCAGCGGAGTCACGACACAGCTTTGAATACTAATGCCTGTGTTCTGATTGCGATCCTTCTTTCCTTGAGCCGTTATGGTTACAAATTGATCCGGAAGTGGCTGTCTGGGCAAAATGTTGCAGTCCTGAAAAACAACCGCAGCATTACCAAATATGAAGTCTACTGTCCCAATGATGTCGCATTTGCTGTAGAATTGGCGATTGGTGTGTGAATAAAGGGTATCTTGGAAGCCATCAAAAGAACACTGATGGAAAACAGATCGGTCGGAGCCGGACCGCACTGCCACGGCCTGCTCCTTTTCTGGTCCAGCTGTGTTCTTGAATCCCATGTTCTTTGCTATGAAATTTTTCCCCGTCACAGCTGGTAGTAAACATGAACCAACGTCAGCTACACAGTTATAAATGACAAAAAGTACTCAAAATCAACAGAGGTTTATATATGGACGAAGAGTACTCACCGAATGTAGGCGTGTCGAAAGTTCGGGTTCCATCAACATAATTGTCGTCGAAGGTAACAATGGTCTCGGTCTTGCCATCTCCATACATCATCACATTCCACAAGGGCTTGTCCAATATCACCTTCTCCTTATAAACACCGGCCTTAACATAGATCACAAACCTTGTTTTACTGTTTATCGGAATCCTTGCCACCGCCTCATTGATTGTCCTATAATCTCCACTGCCGTCCAGGGCCACGACCAGATTAGGCTGTGGATCCTTAGACGTTTGAAGCAGCCTCCTGTCAGCTGCTCTAACCCAATGGGGAAAACCTGAACTTCTTCCTGTCTCCCCTAGCAACTTCCTATTAACTGGGATTTGAAAGTCGCTGAGAATTTCAACGAGTTTCGAGACTATTGCCAAACTGTTGCTGGCAAATTCGGTTGAGTTCTTCATTGATGTTCTCACGTCTTCCAAGATTGTAGCATTAACTTCTTCCAGAGTATCCAAGCATGTCTCTAGATCGGTAAGGGAGGTGCTCAGCCAAGTCTTGAGATCATGGATTCTCTTCACGGAGAATACTTTGTTGCTGTCGATCACGTTTAAGGATAAGATAGATTCATTGACGGCATCAACTGCTTCATCAAATACCGTTTGGCATACACCCAAAGCCTTCTTGACTTCAGGGTCATCAGTATTGTTTATCCATTCCTGAGGCAGAGTGGAGAGCTTCTCCAGGGAGTCGTGGACGACTTGCAAAGAAAGATGGAAGAGCTTTTCCGGGTCAATTGTGGAATTTGAAGTCCCGAATGGTGAAAGGCTACTGTAACATGATTTTGGATAAGTTGCTACACTGCAGACTGCTTTTATTGATTGAGCTGAGTTTGGAGTTGAAGAAAGAGCATCATCACCATTCTTGTTCTTCTTGTGATTAAGAGTCCCCACCACGATTCCAATGATGAGAGCTACCAAAACAACCAGTGAAAGAAGTAAAATGATCATCTTTCTACGATTTCTTCGTTTGAGGGCTTGTTTTTCTAGAGAATCCACTTTCCCATAGGCCTTGAAGGACTTCGTCATTGTATGTGTTATTTAATCGAGCTTGAGGTTGATGTTCTTTTTTCCTCTCTTGAGGAAACTTGTGTATTATACAAAACGACTGAAGTTGTAAAGGAGGTTTGAGAAGTATCTGATGTCTTTCAGCAGATGAATGAAGTATCTTTTTATAGGAGAGAGTGGCCTGTTGGACTTGCTCTAAGATGCTGTCTAACCATTATAATTTAAAATTATTGCCGCTGGTTAAACTTAAAAAGCTCCTTGTGATGAATTCAACCTGTCATTATCCAATTTGATGCTCTGTCTAAGGCATTCTCTCTCTCAATCGATCAATAAGGATGGATCGATCATCAGTCGTTTGATCTGTTCTTGTTCTTTCGTTTCTGGATTCTGTGTTAGTTTTCCCTTTGATGGACGCTGTGACACAGTCAAGTAATAGCTGGCAAGGAAAGAAGTTTTGAATGTCAATTGCTTTGCGATTTGAACGGATACTAATGTTTAGGATTTTGCAATCTGGTTTTTGTTCATGTGATGTTTGAAACAAGAATAGTTTGATCACATACTCTTGTTTGCAACAAGAATAGTTTGATCACAAGTTTAAGTCTGAGTTTGTCAAGGAAAGGAACTGTGAATCTCAATTGCTCTATGACATGAAAACTATTTATGTTTACGCTTTTGCAATCAGGTTTTAGTTTAAGTGATCTTTGCAACAAGAGTACTTTGATCACATAGCTTCATTAGAGAGTTTCACTCAAATTCTGAAAGGGAAAACTTGAGAGAAAATTCACCTAAGACGCCGAGATAGGCGTCACGTAGCTTCCTTCTTCCCCTGCTGGGACATGAAACTTTGAGCAGTTGTCATGTCCTCAATTAACACATGTCCCGATGGGTATGTCACATGATTTAATACTTCAGCTAATTGGAATTTTACACACTCCCAAACTGTGCATCATCGTTTTCTGGCTACATTGAGCTAAGCTGCTCTTGATAATTCAGAGGGTCGTAGTTATCTGATACCATGTTTTCAATGCCAACAAAAATATTCACCGAAGGATGATGATGAACGTAACGTAAGAGGATAATGACATTCATAAACTTGGCATTTGCATTTTCAGCAACCAGATAACTATATAAAATCCCCAGTCAAGAGTTTTTGCTAGCCAGAAGCAATCAGGCTGTAATTTGGAGGGACATTGATGGAGTATGTTAGGAAAGGGGATGTCCGGCTTTCCAATCGCGAATGAAAAACTAGCTAGGATTTTAGTTTGACGGGGTAAGACCATTTACTCAACTCAGCTAAGACCAGGTCTGTGTCCTAGTTCGGTTATGCTGATAATCCACCTGGCTGATAGACTCAATCACACTAGAAATGACATTGACGTGCTGGATTGGACCATATACTGGCCCTCACGATTGCATCTCACAAGTTGCCAGGATACGAAACTCAGGCCTTGGTCGCATGAATTTTCCTCGGTTTCCTGTGGGGTGGCAGAAGAAATTCAGAGAAACTGGCAAAACCATATGCATATGCATTAATGCATATATATATATATATATATAATGTATATTATATGACGAGAACTATAAATAAAGACACAAAAGGGAGAATGCAAGTGCGAATGCATTGAACAGAGCAGCCAACAGGATTGTCACTTGCGATGAATGTGATACTAATTAGCATAGGATGTTTTGGAATCAGCAGAAAGACATTTGAGGTATTGGAGAAGGACTCTTTGGTTAAAGCCATCAAGACTGGTATCTAAGGAGGCTCAGGCTGCTAAGGTTGATGGCAGACCACCAGCATTAAACGTGGTAATTTGAGAGTTGTCTCCATGAAGAGTCGTCTTTGACGAGCTCGAGATGATCTTCAGCGAAATGACTGCACTTAAGAGGTATCTTGTTACGGTTTTGCACTCCTAATAACAGATTGAGACTTGCAAAATATGCGATGATGGAAAGTTTTTTTGTTGGGGGGTCATTGAAAATTTGCCTGCATGATTGTTCTGTTGATGTTGTTGTTACCTGTTCAGTTTGCTGCCCCATCTTTTGATTAACAAAAGAAACTCTTAGTTAGTTAGTGTGGCACAATCAATATATGGCCAAGAGAAAGCTAATCAATATATGTCTTATTTGCATCAAGTGCGGCATAATTTTTTGCCATTCTAATTTGAAAGCTGCAATTCGATCTTCCAGCTCCTAAAATAAGAAAGGGTAGTTTTGTTAGCTAAATTTTACCTTAATCAGATTTTTTTATTTTTTGGTTTGGTCTGAAACATCAACTAAAGCGGATTCAACAAGCATCCGTCCATCTTTGGATGTAGCTGGACAAGGCATTTCCGAAAAAGCATTAGCGAGGTCACCAGACCATTCAAGCCCAATAAAGGATGATCTCAAGTTTTGCCTTTTTCATTCAGAAAAATTGATGCATCATCTGACAAATTCGCCCAACAAGCAAAACACCAGACAATCTCTGTGGTTTACAAACATCTCGACAGGGGACTCGCAATAAGGTGCTAGTGCTAGTAAGCAGTAATATGGATAACCAGTAGACGAACTAAATGTATACAAACCAAGAATGTTAGTAGAAGCCACGGAACTCTGCAAACATTAAAAATGTACGTACGGGGGTGCAATTGCTATATGCAGCAGTTGGAAGCTGTTCCTATACTAGTCGGCCGTTTGGAGTGGTAAAGCAAGGAGGAGAGGCTCTTTTATTGGAAAGGGGTAGTGTAGGAGATTTACGTAAAGGTCACAGCAGATGCCGGTATCCAACTTTGGCCGGCTATAAATGATTTTACGGTATACTTGGAAGCTTGAGTCGCTGTGAGACTCGGGTTAAAACCAGCCCACTTCACCCTTTGCGCGACGCTGGATCCGGGACCTGTGTTTTGGTACTCGCCGTAGAAAATGGTGCTGGGTGGCTCCACATTGAAGACCCATTCAATCCAACCTTTGGGGGCTAGGAAGGCACCTATGTTGGTTTGCAAGATTACGGTAGTGGAATAAGGCTTCCAGGGCCTGCCCAGGTAAGTGGGAGCTGTGAGTTTGTCCAGCGGAGACATGACACAGTTCTGAATGGTAATGCCTGTGTTCTGATTGGGATCTTTCTTTCCCTGAGCTGTAATGGTTACAAACTGATTGGGAAGCGGCTGTCGGGGCCGAATGTTGCAGTTCTGAAAGACAACCGCGGCATTACCAAAAATGAAGTCTATGGTTCCGCTGATGTCACATTCGCGGTAGAATTGCCGATTGGAGTGGGGATAAAGGGTGTCCTGGAAGGCGTCAAAGGAGCACAGATACAGCACAGATTGGTCAGAGCCTGATCGGAATGCCACGGCCTGGTGCTTAGCTGCTCCAGCAGTGTTCCTAAATGCCATACTCTTTGCGATGAAGCCTTTCCCTGCAACAGCTGGTTATGACAAGAGCCAAATATGTTAAGGCCATGTTTGTGAATTTCATGCAAATCTCATTTTGAATTAGAAAGCCTTCTCAAAAACCTGTTGTGATTAGTGACTTTAAATTAAAATGCATTCAATCAGCGGGTAGGCCTTGAACAAATGACTCCATCATTTGTGATTAGATGCACTAAACCCCCGCCGTCCACCCTTAATCTGTGGCCATCCGTCATGTTCCCAACACGACAGAGAAAGAGAAGTCGGGGCAGTGCTAGCTAATTTGCACATGGTGGTGGGGGATGCTTATGCGGAGTAAATGCGCACTGCTCAGCAGCCTTCTTTTAGTTGTAGAATTAAGGCATTAATGATCAAGTGAAACCACATGGAAACAGAACAAATCAAACCACCCTTGTGGCCCTCCTCATCTCTCAACTCAACTATCATCATGCACTACTTCGCTAAATTATGAGAACTAATTATACCCACCCACCCACCAACAAAAAAACATTAAACACGCATAAAAAACAAAAGAAAAAAAATCAGGGATCGATCGAGCTTTCAGACGGATTACTGACTACTGGTTAGATATTTTGTGGTGTAAACAGGCATTGAAGGTGTTCAATCAATTCAGCGACACGAAGAATCAGCACAAAACTAACAAAATTAATTTTAAGTCGAAAGCAGTTCGAGTTGAGTCAAACGCTGCTACGAGTTTTTAATCGGAGTTCAGTTGTTGAAAACAAAATCAAGCATAATATTATACTAGGAGTACGAAAGCAATATGGAAAAACTAATGTGTATAGGATAGCTAGGCATGAAAGGGAAGAAGAGTGAGCAGCAGCAAAATCCATCCACTTACCAAACGTGGCAGTGTCGAAAGTTGGGGTGCCATCTACGAAATTATCGTCGGAGGTAACAATGGTCTTGGCCTTGCCATCACCATACATCATCACATTCGACGTCGACTTGTCCAGACTCACTTTCTCCTTATACACACCGGCCTTCACGTATATGACGAATCTCGTTTTACTCTTCTTTGGAATCTTGGCCACAGCTTCGCTGATTGTCCTGTAATCTCCGCTGCCATCCTGGGCCACCACCAAATCCGGCTTTGTATTTTCATTTGGCGTCTGAAGCAGCCTCCTATCCGCCGCTCTAACCCACCTGGGAAAACCCCCGTCTGAGTCTGTCCCTGCTGCCAGCAACTTTCTGTGAACTGGGATCTTGAACCCACTGAGAATGGTGAGGAGTTTGGAAACAATGGCCAAACTGTTGCTGGCAAATTCGGTCGAGTTCCGGGAGGAAGTCCTGACTTGTTCAGCCAGCACCGTAGCATTCACCTCTTCCAGCGAATCCAAGCAAGTCTCCAGATCAGTGAGGGAGGCGCTGAGCCAGGTCTTGAGATCGTTGACTCTGTCGACGGTCAGCAGTCTGTCGCCCTCACTCACGTTGAGGGAGGAGAGGGATTCATCGGTGGCGTCGACCGCGTCGTCGATGACGGCTTGGCAAACCCCCAAAGCCTTCTTGAGGGGGAGGTCGCGGGCGTCGCTGATCCAGTGTTGAGGCAGAGTGGAGAGTTTCTGGAGGGAGGCGTGGACAACTTGTAAAGAGAGCTGGAAGAGCTTTTCCGGGTCGGTGGTGGAGTTGGAAGCCTCCAGGGAGGAAATGCTGGTGTAGCAGGAGTCGGGATGGACGGTGACGCTGCAGATTGCTCGAAGAGATTGAGATGGGGAGGTAGGAGCATCATTAGCGTTACCCTTGCTGTTTTTCTTCTTGTGGGTAACAGTTGCCACCACCACTCCAACGATGAGGGCTACCAAGAGAAGCAGAGAAACAAGCAAGATAATGGTACGCCTGCGGGTTTTTCTCCTGAATGCTTGTTCTTCCACAGGGTCCACCTTGCCGTAGCCCTTGAAGGACTTGATGGTGTCCATCATCAAATATCAACCTGTCTTCTGTGCGAAGTCTGGAGGTTTGAGCGGTGTCTGATGATCTCTTCTGATATCTGCGACTTCTTGTTTGGTTTGGTGTAGTAGTAGTAATTATTTATGGGAAAGGCGTGGGATTTATCAATAATGTTTATGGGGAACTGTCTATGGAGCAGTAGTATGTTTGTAGTAGTAGCAGTAGTAACTAGTAGTAAGTCGTTTGCTTGTCTTTATTTTATAGTTGTAGTTTAATACTACAGGGTGGATGGGTCGTAGAATTAGAAAGAAAGCAATGAGAAGCTTTTTGGACCTGTTCCACGATGCTTCTGTCTGAAGATCTGACCATCATTCAATAATTTAGTCCGACCGTATAGCCCTCCAGTTAAACAAAATGACTGTAAAGTAAGAGGAGGACACGCTCCATGATTGATTGCTTCCACCTGTCATTATCTAACTAGACACACTTCCTTTTTTTTCCTTCCAAATCTGAGGTGCCGCCGTCTTTCTTTCTTTTTTTTCTTTCTAAATTGGCTTTTGGACAATTTCCATTTGTATCAGGCATTTTAAGTTCCATTTGAAATAAGAAAGGAAGTTCTGACCCTCGTATCGTATATTCGTATGTTGCAATTTCAACCGCCGTTTTCCTTGATTACGCTCTTCTTTTTTCCTCTTTTTTGTAATCTGATTTATTAGTATGTGTGAGCTTTGGAATTCTTGGTAACCTTATACCTCTCGTTTAGGGACATTAGTCAAATCGGATGCCTTATAGAAGTTTTGTTGATTAGGGTTCGAACACTGCCAACATTAATATATTATTATTTCTGCCAAGGAACAACAGCAGCAGTAGCAGGCACACCACACACACAGGAGAAGAAATGGAGGTGTAATTTATTTGGAGGACACAGATGGAATTCAAACATACAATTGCATAGTAGGGACTAGGGAGTGCGCGTCCGGCAAGTCAACCAACTTGGCTCAAAACGCAACGCAGCTCCAGTACAATTACGCGGTGGCGGGAGGACCGTTTTACTCGGTTCAGGAAAACCAGAGACCAGTTCCTTCGTCCTAACTCAATTAGTACTTATTATTTAACTTTAAAAAAAAAAAAAATTCCCACTGGACTGATGCTGCTAGCCTGCTAAATGTAGTGTGTTTGGATTGTAAGTTATTTGAAATATTTTTACTGTAGCACTTTTTGTGATGTGATGTATGTGAGATAAAAAGGTAATTGGGAAGATAAAAAGGTGTATTGGAAATTGTAATGAAGATTTTGATTGATTCAACTCGTACCAGATTCTCATTCAGATTGAAGACGACGTTGCCTAGCTAAGCTAGTAAGTATCCAAGTTTACCCCACTCGCCACCAGAATCTCCTGGATTTTTTGCCTCTGAATTTGAAAAATTAAACAAGTTCTGATTGAATTATCGGATGCAGCTTTTTTGAGCTTTTCCGATGGAATCAAAGGCAGCTCACATTAAATAAATTATATCTCATGGGCTATATTGCAATGGATGTATTACAGGCAGCGAGGAGCGTTGATAAAGTCTTAAATATTCTCAAATTTGATTATGTTTCAGATCATCCTTGCAATTCTTTTAATTATTATTATTCTTTTTACGTGCAATGCAAAGAATTGAAGTTCAAAGAATTTCAATTATTATGATGTGTCAAACTTTTGTGTTAACAATATTGGATTTGTTTGGATCGAGACTTATTTACAAAATACTATTTATTTGCGTCATAAACATAATTTTCAATCAATTTTTTGTATTCTCAACTACTTTTTTTCTTGTATGTATTATGTCATAAAAAGTACCAGGGGTTATGTTTGAATAGCAAATTTTTTCGCTTGCATCATAAGCACATTTCCCTATTCACCTTTTTATTTCACATACATCACATCACAAAAAGTGCTACAGTAATTATTCCAGATAATTATTTGGAATAATGCTGTGTTATAATTATTCTAAATAATCTTTCAAATAATTTCTTAAAAACATACTAGTAAAAAATCAAAATTGAAGACGCAGTAAATTAATGGCTCTTCTATTTGATAGAGTAGTATTATTTGTTTATAGAAGGCGAAATGGAAAGCTGGAAACGGTACAATTCAAGAGCCAGAAACTTAAAAAGAGCAATGTTTTCAGAACCGGACCGGACCGGCCGGTTCGACCGGTTGGACCGCGAACCGGCCATGTCACCGGTCCGGTCTAATGCTAAAGCCGGAAGTTCATGGAAAACCGTTGAAACCCGGACGAACCGTGCGAACCGTTAAGAACTGTGAACTGGCGGTTTTTTAAATTCTTCAACAAAATATCAAGAATGGTGTAGCTAAGATTCGAACCTGGGTCTCCAAGTTTAAATATGACAATCTTACCACTAGACTGTACTTAAGTTTGTTGAGAATTCTACTTGACTAAAAAATATATTAAAACATCAAGTTCTTCTCTTATTTTTTTTTTCAATTTTTTCTTCTTAACCATTTTTAACCCAAATATCCACAACAAGATTTTCTCAAGTCTTCACCATTATTATCTGGTTATTATCTTTAGCAGATTGTAAACAAGTTGAAAATTTCAACTTTTCTTGTTTTCCAACATTTTAGTAAGTTTAATTTTTTTCTTTTCAAGGTTTTTTTCTATATTATTATCTTTAGTTGATTTTTTGCATTTTCTTCTTTTTCCCCTCAATTTTCATATGTTTCCCTCATTTTTGTTTTATTTTTATTCGATTAATTAAGGATGAAATTTTTGCAAAAGTAGTGCACATCCGTGTAGGAATTGGGTAGGAATTACAAATAATAACATTGGGTTGGTCAAAAATATGGTAGTTGGCACATAATCGAAGCTATTGATAATTGAATTTAAAATAATTAATGGTATAGGATCATTGAATTTAATATAACATGTTAATTAGTAATGTTTAGTAGCAATTAATTTTTTATGTGTTTAACTGTATATTTGTTTTTCAAAAATTTTTAGTTTTTTTTAGTTTGAGCAATTAGATTTATATTTTTATAATAAAATTTTAACTTTTTCAGCTTAAGTTGATGAAATTGTGAAGGTGGTGTGGTTGCTTATCATGCCACTGATAAAAGTTTGCTATTCAAATAGTTTGTCTTAACTTGAACTCTTTTATGGATTTTTTTAAGGGTTGTAAAAGAATTTCAATATTTAATTAATTTATTTTTTGTGTTTTTATTTGTGATAATTGGTGCACATTTGGATTGTATCTATTTATGTTTATAATGAATTTATGAAAACTTGTGGTGAATTATGATATTTTAATTATATTTATCATTCCATGTTTTGTGTATAACTTTTAGAAAATTTATTATTATCATAACTTAAATTAAGTTATGTTGGTAAAGTTCAAGTGTAGAATGAAACCTGCTTAGTACTTAACACTAAAAAAAAAAAAAAAAAAAAAAAAACCAGTTAACCTTTGAACCGGCCGGTTGGACCGGTCGAACCGCGAACCGGCCACCTCTCCGGTTCACTGACCGGTCCGAGTTTAAAAACATTGAAAAAGAGTATCCAACTAGTTCTAAAAGTTATCGTTAGGGGAAAAAAAAAAAAAAAACTAGTTCTAAAAGTTAAAAACACCCACTGTTGGACTTTTAGCCCACTGAAATTTGGATAACCCATCAATCAGCACCCCAAACAAAAGGAATTTTTGGTTGACCTTCTTTAGTTTATTATGTAATGAGCAGCGGATAACCCTCAAGCTTTATTTGTCGGTTTCTGAGCTTTAATTCATGCGAAAATGTAGCACTCTATTTTTAGTAGTGTTAGACGCAGACACATATGTATGTATATATATATATGCACAGATATACGTCACAATTTGTGGAAAGTCGTGGACTGCGTCACAACTCTGTGGGAGTCGATCGTTTGGAGGTGGCATTAGTGTAGTATATTCTACAGCAACTGTTCTTGGATGATATAATATAATATTATTGTTTGAACAAAGCATAGTTCATACTAAGTTGTATGGTTTGATAGTAGAGATACTATTAGTGGGAATACCCGTGCTATGCACGGTGCTGACATTATTGAAAAAAAAATAAAATGGTGAACAAATAAATGTGAAAAAATTTTACCAATAAAATTAAAATATAATATCTGTTTAACAATAATTTGAAATATAATAGAATGTATATATCATTCAAGAACCGTCTTTTTTCGGTTGTATGAGAATTTTTTTTATCATTATATGAGAATTGTTAACAAAAAAATACAATAGTTAATATAGAATAGCATCAATATAATTTAATACAATTGTGTTGTAATCAAATGAAAAATACTCACCAATTGAATTGTTATTAGCACCCATAATTAATGAAGTAATCCCTATATAAAAATATTTTGGTACATGTAGTAATTGGTAATCTATAAAATAAAATAAATTGCTAATCTATAAAATTGCTAAGTTGTCTATAAATAGCATCAATAGAATGTAATACAATTGTATTGTAATCGAACAATTGTAATACAATTGTATTGTATTGTATCTATAGTTGATTTAGCAAGATAGTGCAGCCAAAAAGTGTGTATGTAAGATGAGTATGACGATATAAGAAACTGTATATTTACCATGATCACGCAAAATCATTGGTGATGTGGATGCCTGGCGATCTTGAGGACAGTTAGATTTTTCATTTCTTTGATCTAGAAATAAAATATATATTAAATTAAAAATCAATAGTTTATGTATTTATTTTATGTGTAAATAGTGATACATTGTATGAGAACTGTTAACCAAAAAAATACAATAATTAATATAGAAATAGCATCAATAGAATTTAATAGAATTGCATTGTAATCAAATGAAAACAATTACAGAGAAGTGGTTACCTGAACTAAGGAATGCAGTTTTAAATGCTCAAAAGTGCCTTGACGATTGCACATATGTCAGGGGCTTGGTGAGTTTTTTGCTCCTATTGAATCATTTTCTTTTTTCTAATTGTAATATATTACTTGCAGGTGTTAAGTAGGACTTGACTCTAACATTTTGTTTAAGTACTTTAAGCAATGAACTATTTATTCCATGAGTTGAATTGTGCTGTTGCTAGATAGATGAATCACGTAGTTGTAATTGTCATTGTTGATAAAGAAAAGAAATGCTAGAATGCAATTTTGCCAAAAGAATTTCTGACGAAATTAAAAATTAATCCAATTTTAATAATGGGCGTATAGTGCCTTAGTTATTAGTAGTATCTGAATTGTTTTTCTCCAATTATAAACATTTTTAATTATTTTTTTTAATTATCAAAAAATCTTTTTTTTATTTCATGCACGATCATTTTTGGAATAAAATTATGAAAATAACTATCGTAACACCTATTTTATGTGATAAATGTGCAATAAAAAATAATTAAAAAAATTTCAGTAATACAAACAAATAAATTTTTATAATATACAATTTATGTTAGAAATAGTAGAACCCTCAATCATGAACCTATACCATCCGCAATTATATAAGCAAGCAATACCTTTTTATCTTTGCTTTACAGTGTAACAATAAGCAAACAACCGTTCATAAGATTTTGTAAAAAATTTTCAGAAATAATGGATGATCAGAAAATCAATGCAATATCATTCATGACAAAAAACAAAGCAAAAACAAAACATACTTAAAAGGCAGAGGGGACTGACCTGGAAAATTAAGCCGGCCGCAAGAAGGTTGATTTCTGCTGGAGTCTCTGCACATAATATCTTCCACTACTGCTCACAAAAGAAACAAAATCAATACATTTACAAAATCAATAGAGAACCCAAAACAAATAAGAAACTGAGAGAGAGGGTGAGGGAATTAACTCGATAAGTTAATTAAGTCGATCAGTAAAAGAAGAATTTGTAGGAGTAATTGTAGGATGAGTTAAGATAGTGGGATAGTGGGAGTGAGATAGTGGGAATATTGATTGGTGATAAGGTGATAGTGGGATAGTGGAAATATTGATTGGTGATAAGGTGGGTTATAACCCACTACTTTTTTATGTATTAAAATAAATACAAAAATATGAGTTAAGATAGTGGGATAGTGGGAATATTGATTGGTGATAAGGTGATAGTGGGATAGTGGGAATATTGATTGGTGATAAGGTGGGTTATAACCCACTACTTTTTTATGTATTAAAATAAATACAAAAATTTAGAAAAAAGTATGACAAGTTTAGAAGGCATTGAGAGGGTTTCTGCTAAAAATCCCTTCTTGAATACATATAGATATAGATATTCAACTATGATTTATGTGGGTTCGCATTTGTCTATATATGGCATTATTTCGACCTTACATTTTAAATTTTTGTTTTTTTAGTACAATGTGAATCATAAAACAATGGCAATCGTTTGTTGCAGTTTATTTCTAGAATTGTAAACGAGCTACCCTGAACGCTTTTGATTTTTAAGTTCGGCTCACCTAGTTTTTCAAGATAAACTAAATTTACATAATTTCTAAGGAAAATTAGAAATAATAGCCTAAATAAATGTACAAATGAGCCTAAACAAACTACTCGCAATTTGAGTTGAGGCTGGGTTGTTTAGGAGACGGAGCCTAATTTGATATGAAAACTCGTCGAGCTCACACGAGTAGAGCCAAGTTGGGCCCACAAGCCACCGACTCTACATATTTGTGCTGAGCTGATTCTTCTTCTTCTAGCCAACAGCCTCTTGAGTTCAACCCTTGGCTCCCACATTATCACTTAATTATGGCTTTCTCTGGCGGAAAAATTTCGTCGACTCCTCCTCCCCTCAGATTAGGTTATACAAATGTTATCGTTGTGACAAGGAAAAAAAGATTCTTGTTGTTTTTATTTTCTTTGTTTCTTATAATCAATTGTCATGTGGCTGGGTTGTAGTCAGCTGCACATTTTGGTGTGACCGCCCGACCAGACCAGCCTTTCACATGCCAAATCCAAGACGTTGACGGTATCAAGAACACCAACCAACCAACTTGGGCATCTCTGTTCACATCTGCCGTCTGATCAGCTCCTCGTGCCGAGAATTACGCCAATCTCCTGAAGGAGAATTGTCTGATCCTTATTTATACTCGTTTTATTTTTCTATCCGCTTATTAGGGAACATAGGCCACGGAGTATTTGACTTGAAACTCGAATATTGTTGGCCCCATAACCCCCTGTGTGAAATGAATTCATCAGTTGAAGTGATCAGGGATGCCCACAACCCATTTTCTTGTTGCTTCTCTCGTCTTGTTTCTCGTAATTCCATTTGCCTGGACGCTACTATACATCTTCGATACTTGAGTTGGTAAAATGGTACGGTAAATATTAAATCATTAAATTTACATACACAGGATCTGCGCAAGTGTTTGTCATGGATCAAACTATCTCATTTCGTTGATTCAATTTTGTGGCTGCATCAAATTTCGAGAACCAAAAACAACGAAAAAGAAAAGAGGATGAAGGAGGATTGATTTAGGAGATCAACTTTAAGATAGTTTTCTTCAATTATTCAGGTTTTTTTTTTTTTTACAGGTTACACGTGCTATAATTAAGTACTCTTCCCTCTTTATACCAACTAAAATAAAACAAATGGCGGATCCAATCTATATATGTGCAAGTTGTATTTCATAAATAAATAAAGTTTGCATGAAGTAATTTGATGTGAACATTTTCATTTATAAGCAAAATACAATAATTCTTTTATTTTCTTTTATGAAGCATGTTGTTAGATACAATACTTATGAAGGGCTGGATATGTTCAGAATGTATGCACATAAGAGTTATAGGAAGAACTTTTTTTTTTTTTTTTTTTTTGGTCACTCAACTTGTGATTTGTAAAGATAAAAAATGAAGGGTTAAAAAAAGTGATCTAAATTGTTTACACGCACATCCAAAAATAAATAATAATAATATTCACATGCCTAAGTAAGTAAGTATGTGCTGTTTGGGCCTCGGGTTTTTCAGCGGAGAAATCAGCATGACAGTAGGTGCCCAGCCCAAATTCTAGATTGCCCAAACGACCATTTAAAAAGAGACTCTCTTAATCATAACACATGAATACTTCGCCCCAAGAAAAATAGTGAGATGCACAAATGAATACTTCGGGTGTACGTAATATTTATTAACAAACCTTAAAACGAGTCCGATCGATGCCGGCTCCAGATCAGTTTAGTTTTATGAAACATTATTCAATCAAATCCACCATGAGCAGCTACTAGCTGGTGTAGTGCTCCGCCGCAAGAAAAGAACAGTAGAAAACTGAAACGGCAGCTGCACATTAATTAATTAATTGTACTAATTTAATCGATTGAGATTGGAAATGTTGGGTGAATTGGAAAGTTGATCTCACGATTTTCATAAGCCAAGGGCGAACGGGAAGCCAGTGGCGCCCAGCCAACTGTTGCCGTCGATGAACCTTCCGGGAGTGAAAGCCTGGGCCTCCGCTGCGCTCGTGATCACCTTGTACCCCTTCCACTTCACCCTTCCAGAGGTCCCCGCTCCTGCCCCAGTATTCTGATACTCCGCGTAGAACAGGGTATTCAGCGCAAAATTCCCGTTCCATTCGTGCCAACCTGCAGGGTCGATCACGTCCGTAATCGTCGACTGCATCACCACCGTCCTGGAATAGTCCTTCCACGGCCGTCCCAGGAACGTGGGGAATTGCTGCTGGACCGGTCTCAAGTCGGACGTGGCCCCAATCCTGCACTTCTGAATCACAATGCCGGTGTTCTGGTTGGGGTCGATCCTGCCCTGGGCCGTCACCATGTTCTTCTGCCCCGAACCCGGTAGCCGCGCGTGGATGTCACAGTCTTGGAAGACGGCGGCGCCGTTGCCGAAGATGAAATCGACGGTTCCGGCGATCAAGCAGTTGATGTAGAACTGGCGATTGGAGTGGGCGTAGAGGGTGTCTTGGTAGGCCAGGATATCGCACTGGTAGAATGCGGACAAATCGGAGCCCACCCGAAGGGCCACGGCCTGGTGCTTGGATGAACCCGCCG
Organism: Coffea eugenioides; assembly: GCF_003713205.1. Classification (NCBI taxonomy): domain Eukaryota; kingdom Viridiplantae; phylum Streptophyta; class Magnoliopsida; order Gentianales; family Rubiaceae; genus Coffea; species Coffea eugenioides. The sequence goes on along the minus strand of NC_040038.1, from coordinate 554,809 downwards.
TGTTCTGGAAGGTTAGGTCCCTCGCTAAGAATCTTTCGCCAACCGCCGCTGCATTGCATTGCATGTGAGACATCCGATCCATTAGACGTGTAACGTCAGACAATGCGTAAATAAATAGTACTGTAGTATAATAAATCAAACCTCAGCAAACAAACCATTAGCGAAAATTCATGGCATCAGTTTGCAGACAACTTTTGACCGAAAAAAAAAAAGTTTGCAGACAACTGACAAGACAATGCAGCAGTCAGGACAGTTTGGTACCGTCTCCTATGCTATGGTATCACCAACCTTGTATGTATAGCAAAGGATTAACTTTACCTAATGATGAATAGCCTTCGTATATTACCGCTCTATGTGTGTGTAGAGGGGGGTGCGGGGAAGGAAGAGGGGAGGGGATATTAGACTTGTGTGTGAATGTGTAACCATGCCCAAGAAACTCCTTCACAAATAATACATGGATGGAATATTATTATTTGCCATATTTTTAAAATAATAATGTACTAGTTTATGTGAAAATGATGCATGTAAAATAAAAATATGTTAAAAAATAAAAACAAGATGATTTTTTTTTAAAAAAAAATGTTTGTGATATAATTAAAAAGAATTGTAAATAATGCATAATCCAGACAAAGCAATGATTTTTTTTTTTTTTTCGGAAACGATAGATGACTTGTTATAGATAATAAAACTCTACAATATTTGAACAACTGCTCAACCAACTATACAAAGTGTACCATGATACTTAAGAAGAGTCAAAAATCCTCTCCTCATCCATAAATATGCTTAGAGCATAGTGGCTAAGATGATTATATAAAGTCATATTACTAATATTCCTTGCTTCAAAAAAGTACACTTAAAATAGATTAGCTAAAGCATGAATATCTTCCACTAGCGGGGCAGTGGTTAGTCGAGGTGTATTTTTCCTATACAAATAGCTCCATGATGAAATCTTGGAGAAGAGTTTCATTTTCTCTGATTCTTATTAATGCCGCTGCCAGCTGCCTATATGCATTTTACGATGCAAACGTACTCTATCCTTTGTGTTGATGTTTCATTGTCATCATCAAAGCACTTTTTTGACTCGATGAATGGAGAAAGCTAGAAATATCATGAATACGAATCTAGATTCATAATAATATATTGTTGTCCGACAGCTCACCTGATTTCAATTTGAAACGGAACCGTAATTGAAGGAAACCATCCGGAAAAGAAAAACCACATCCTACCCAAAGGAAGTAGCGTGCGTAATAGTACTTAAAGTCAATGCAAAGCATAGAAAAGTGACAAACCTTCTTATTCCAGAAATATTCCAGCTGGAATTGAAATGCACCGATTCTTAAATAATGGTACTAGCGTATTTGGCATCAGAGATAGCCGCATTATCCTGATCCTAAGAATCGGATTGCTGACGTACCTTTTTATTAACATTAAACAATTATAACAACTTATGGCCATTGATGATGAATGCAAAAAACTTGACTAGGTTCCTTCTTATCTTTCTTAGAAATAGGACTTGAACCCAGAATAATAAATGTATTTTACTACTAGTGGGGAGATCAGAACCGAGAATGGCTGAAATTATTTGTCTGCTTATTTTCTTCTTCAGTCCGTGATTCAGAAGAGCACGTGCGTTCTGGTAGGAAAAGTTAAATATTTTTTCAATATCAAATGTAGAGAATTACGAATTACTACATTTTATGAATCAAACTTGGGCTAAGATGATGGTTACTTATGATGGATCTACTACTTCTACGTACTGAGGATAAGGATAAAGGAAGAATGAGAGACAAGGCACCATAGGTGTAAAGCCGATCAGGGAACGGCAAAAAGAGAGCCTTCTGCAAATGGACAAAGTAAAATTACAGGCTGCTGCACGGGTCGTCCGGTGAAAAGACAACTTTAAGTTTGGACCACCGCTGCTCTGTCACTCCACCCTCCACCACTACTCTACATCATCCACCTACTATAGTACTATCGAAATTAATAATAATATTTACTACTCTTAGCTAAACATCTGTCACCCTCCTCCGACTTGGGTAAGTTTAATTAGTACCGCCACTTATTAATTACATAACTTAACCGAACAAAGTCACAATTAAATTTCTCTCTTGTTCACGGGCAACTCTAAACTACTGTACATGATCAGTAAGGTGCCTGTGGTGAATGTACCCTTCTCTTTTTCCTTTCTAATCTTTTAAGTTTCGGATATTTGCAATTATATAGGAGTATCTACCCAATTCAATTTAATGATTAAGGAGAATTAAGAAAAGCAAAAACAGTAGTAGTAATTATATGTAACTCTCACCAACTGTGGCGGAATGGAAGGTGGTGCTGCCATCAACCACATTCCTGCTTGCGGTGATGATTGTTTTGGTTCTACCATCCCCCAAGAACATTATGTTTGTCTTCTTTTTCGGCACCTCCACATTTTCTCTGTAAACCCCTGCTTTTATTCTGATTACATATCTCCTGCTGCTCTTCTCCGGTGCCGCCTCCACCGCCGCCGATACTGTTTTAAAATCCCCGCTGCCATCAGCCGCCACAACCACGTCAGCTGTCACGGTTGAAGACTGCAGCAACCTCCTGTCCCCTGCAGACAGCCAATTTGGCCACCCATTTGTCTCCTCCTCCTCCTCCTCCAGCTTCCGCCCGCCGGCCTCACTTTCCCTTTCCATGTCCGTATCGGTCATGTTCTTGATCATGGCTAGAGCATTACTACACAGCTTTTCTACGTGCACTTCACCGTTCGACAACTCTTGGCGCACATGCTTATCGGCGTCGTCGTGAGAGAACCCGTCGAGGCATGTTTCTTGGTTAGTCATGGCAGCGCTCATTAGGGTTTTGAGGTCGTCGGCGTGTTGTTTAAGGGATTTCTTGCTGGGGTATAGTTCGAGGTCCTTGACGGTTTGGTGGAGCTCGTCCAGAGTTTCGTCTATGGTCTCCAGGCAGTCATGCAACGCAGTCTTCTCGCGTTCCGTTAGATTGTGGTGCGTGGCAATGAGGTGCTCGACAGCAAAGTAATTGTGCTCGACAGTGGTGGTGGTGTGGTTCAGCACTAATTCTATCACGTCCTTTTGGCTGGTGATTTTTTGGCTCACTGCTTGGGGAAGGTTGGCCAGCGTAGAGAAGCATAAATCAGGGTATAGTGTGTTGCTGCAGGAAGACTTGACGATTGCATGGGCTGCGCTGGAGACTCGGAGACTTTCTTGCTTGGAATTGTTCTTGCGTGAATTGACTCCAGTCACTGCTCCAATTACTGCTGCAACCAACAGGATTGCTGCCAGAAGAGTTATGAACAAGAGTTTCTTCCTTTTCTTCGACAGGGTAGTGTCATTTCCGGAATGCGGCATTATTCTTCTCAAGTGTTCTCCCAGGCGTGTCATGTCGGAAACTCGTTCGGCTCTAGTTAGGCCTTTGGCTTTTGGCTTTTGGCTTTTGGCTTTTTCCGAACGAAGAGGGATGCTTGAGTTGAGGGATGTGGTGGTGTTCCAGGAGAACAATATGACGCCCAATCTACTTATGAGCGTGGGATTATATGGATATGATATCGCAACGGATCTTTGTCCCAGAATCCGTGTCATTTTTTATTATATTGCTATTTCTCATTCATAAATATCATGTTTTAATTTTTTTTATTTTCTAAATATCTAATAACTATTAATTCAGTAAAAAATAAATTATCCTTAGTGTTTGGGTTTTGCACTCTTATTCAAATCTAATCAGGGTCAAATTTGGGTCAAATATATATAAATTAAGTAGCATTTTAGAGTCAAATGTTCTATATCTTTCTCTTAAACTATAATCTTACTTTTTTATTTTTATTTTTTTGTACAATTGGTGTTGTTATTATTATTATTCTTATAAAAAATGAATATTTCAAATAAAAGTTTCAATGTTAAAAGACCAGTGGTACTTTATTTTTTATTTACCATTCTTGATTTTTAAATCCATGACATTATTTCCTTTTTTTTCTATTTAATTTCACTCTTTTACTTAAGATTACTACGTTAAAATATAAAATATTATCATTTACATTTTTACTTTTACTAAGTTTGTCAATGTTTTCTCTTTATTTACCTTCACACCAATAAACTTGAAACCAAATTACTATATAAGTGGAGCCACTTTTTACTTATTTAAATTAGAAAGGCATGAGAGTCACTTCTCACTTAGGAAAATGTTATTTGCACTCCATTTTTTATTATTTGCAATTCTACTATTTGTTTTATCATATAATCTAATTCATGAAAACTATATGATCAAAATGATTATTGACGTGTAAATAAAAAAAAATGGGAGTGTAAATAACATTTCCCTTTTTTATTTAAATTAAGAAGGCATGAAAAAGATGTTATATTTGTTATCTCTTCTTTTGATTTTACAGAAGTCTTAATTAGAGTAGAATTATAAATAACGCATAGCAATCGGAAACGTGACGAGTTGAAGTTCAAATAGGACAACATGCACATTAACTAACAATTTGAATTGAAATGATTTTAAAAATAACCAACAATTTCAAATGTGAATAGTAGATGTGGAAGTTGAGAGAAATGTATTTTATAAATTAAATAAAATGTGAAATGCTAAAAAAATGAAATTGGGAGTGGGAAGATGTGTGGAGGCTTGTTGCTCAAAATTCCTCCTCAAATTTATATAAATATAGATGTAGATAGTAGTAACATGTAAGTCACACAAAGTATTAATCTACATAAATCTAGTGAAAATATATACTCCCAATATTTATCTACATCATAATTATAATTTGTAATTAACTTTTTATATTATTAGCAAACTTTTTTTATTCCACATATATCATATCATAAAAAAATTATAGAAATTATTCTAAATAATATTTCAAATAATTTCCTATCTAAACACTTTAATTGTGAGGTTTACATGGATCAAACAGTTTTAACAGGGGTGTAATATATAAATATGTAACAGAAGATTCAATGCCCCTGAGAGTGTGAAGGAAATAGGAGTGTCAATTGGGCATTTTTAGTTGGGTTTTAGCAGGGTCAAACTCAGCTCACAATCTCATATTAAAAGATTCAATCTAAGCTCACACTTTTATATGAGCTTCAAACTCAAATCGAGTTTATGTCAAACTCATAATTAAATGCATAATTATATAAAATATATATTTTATAATTATGAATTAATACAAATTTATATACAAGTTATTAACATTTTATATCATAATATGTATAATTATAAATTATAGATATTATTATATATTTTTATGTATATAATTATCCTCGTATATAAGCTAGGTTTTAATTGAGCATGAGCATGAGTTTAATATAGTTTAAACTCAACTCATATTTAATTAGATCCAATTTCTATTTGACTTAATTAAACCTTGGATTCGGTGAGCATTTTTCGAATCGAATGTGCGAGCATAGATTGGTCCGGCCCTATTCACAGTTACAGTGAGAATATCTCGAGAGGGTTACATGATGGAATGTTTAATTGGTCCGGGAACGTGGTAAATGTGGAATTATAGATGCCATGTGAATGGTGGGGTCATCACTTTTCCTTTCGTTTGTCTCCATTGTTCGTAGCTGGTGATGGGAGACTGACAGTCAGACTATCTGCAAGGCGTCGATTCTCGAGACGACAGATACTACTGCGGAAGGATTACGATAGACTTTTCAAACTGATTTCGCATGCTAATTTGTACCATTGCTACTGTATAAATATGTAGGTTTGGACTAAAAATTAATTGTCACATGACGATGATGATGATTGCTGATGAGCAAATATTTACGGGATAATTTCAGAAACTCCCTTGAAGTTTTGGATAATTTCATATATATCAGTGTGTTTGTATTGTAAATTATTTGAGATAATTTTATTTAAAAAGTACTGTAGCACTTTTTTTGATATAATGTATGCGAGATAAAAAAGTGATTGAAAAATGTGTTAACGATGCAAGCAAATCAGTGTGTGTAAATAAGGTGTAAATAAAGTGAAATAACTAACTTCTCTTGAAATTTGTAAAATTACACTAACCTGTTTTGAAGTTAATGTTTTCGTAGCAAAACTAGTCCAAATCAGAGAAAGTATGATTAAAAAAGTACTTTGAGAAAAGAGATAAAACTTTTATTTTGCAAATGCCCTTTATACTTGTATGCAAGTTATATTATAAACGAATGAAAAACATGTTAATAAAAGTGAGGGAAGGTAAGTGTAAATGGTAAATAACAAAAAATATGTAGCGAATGACTTTTTCTACGAAGTTGGACCAATCGCTAGTGCATTAGATTACAACGGCTATTTTTTTAAACTGTTATCATTTTACGTATAAAGGCAACAAGAAACATTAAGATGGATCTCACTTTCATTGGAAGCAGCAAATTTTGAGGTGAAAAAAATAGTGATTTTGTGTGAATTTTGCAAGTTGAAGGTAAAGTGTATGTGCCAAAAACTATGACCCTATCAAACTATAGGAGGAAATCATAAAATTCACTTATATCCTTTAGCATCAAGAACAAATATTACAAATGTAATCGTAAGATAACAATGAAGATTTTTTAGAGTACAAAAGATTCAGATAAATTACTATTTAGTGTATCAATTTTTGAAAGTAAACAAATATTTGGTACATCAGTTGACACCATTTTATAATTGCAGGTCACAATTTATCATTAAAAAAAATTCAACAAACTATTTTCATTAATTAGTTATTAACAGTTAATTAGTATCCTAATTATTTAGTTGCCAGGTGTTAATTTCCAGTAAAACATAATATCTTAGGGTATATGAATAAATTTTTTTAAAAAAATGAGACACTACACGGAGGTTAGTGTTATTTTACAAATCTTAGGGGAGGAGAGTGAATTTATTAGAAATCTAAGGAGAAGTTTCTAAAATTATACCACGTTCAAATATAGAACTAAGGACTTGCGTGGTTTGTTTTGTTGGTGAACATCAGAACATGTGAGAGAGGGGTTTTTCCTTTCTTTCTTTTTCTAGTAATTTATCGGTTGGCAGGGTCCCCAGTATTGTTGGCCATTAGCTAAAGAGGGTGGTGGCAAATTTTTTGCAAGCTGTAATGCAATTGACAATAAAGTTGATTGGGTTGCCTACCTGCCTTGCCCTTTTGTTGGACTGGACACTGGACAGCAGAATGCAATCATTTTCTTTCGTCTTTTGGTTTCAAGATCATCCACTGGCTGTATATTCTGCCAGTTCCATTGCGGTTTTCATTAGATTGGCAGTGAAAGAAATGAAACTATTCCCATTTTCTGACCTATTTATTTATCCAAGATGGATGGAGGAATCGTGCGGAGCTCTGCGAGAATTTAGACACAGTAGTGTGTAACTTGAGACTAATTTCTACCAGTTTGGTAGATGCACCTTAGACACGAGCTGCAAAAATATGGATGTGAATCAACCAGACAACCACTCTGTATTCTCTCTCGGCTGATAGCACTAAAATTTAGGGAGTGGGAAGCATCATATTGACTGTTGGGTCCAGTTCTGACAATTGATGCCCAACGTTCGCGTTTGAGTTGAGATTTAGGCAACCGATCCCTGCGTAATTTTAGCCATGCCTGAAGGCAGGCAGACACCTATAAATAGTATGCTATCTAAATACACCCAATACTTTGAGCCGCTATGCTGGACAGCCCATAAAAAGCGGCTGCATGGGGGAACAATAATTTTTTTTTTTTTTTTGGTCATCTCAAGGGCTATTCAATTTGTCGTAAACATTTGGCGTCGATTAATTATTCTTGTACGACACTTTCCCATCTTTAGTTAGCAAAGCGACGTGGCTGATATCGGCATTGGGATGCTCGACGTAATTATTATTAAACTATTAAAGACGGCCCAAATTACAAATATATGCATGCCCGTTAAGATAAAAAAGGCCACCGAGTCACCGACACCGACAACTAATTAGTAATCTTTTACCTAAGCTTCACCACCTTTATTTGCTGCTTGCTAGCCTCCAATATTGATCATTTTTGATTGGGTGCTGTCTAGTCTAAACTTTCCATTAAACGAAAGAAAAAAAAGATTTAGTACCAAGAAGGCAAAGGGAACCCCACAGGCAAGAATGGGGGGACTTGGGTGTCGACCTGTATGAAGCCTGTAGCTGCTGGCATCTGGGTTTTTTTTTTTATTTTATTTTCTTTATGACTTTCACAAATTTTGTAGTTTCATACCAAACGACCTAATTAGGTCTCATTTGGATTGATATTTTCTAGTGTTGGTAATATATATATACACACATACATATTGTAACAAATTAATGTATATGCGGTAATTTAAAAATGTGATCACAGAAAAAATTCAAAAAAATCATTGAAAAATTGCGATCCAAACAAGATCTAACTAAGGATAAAAAAACGAATTAAACTACTCCATACTCGAATCGAACTTGACTCGATACGAGTTCTTTTGAGTTTGGTTGATTAACTAATCAAGTTAAAATTGAATAATATTTTGTGTTTGATAAACTTTCAAGTTTGACTCAAACGGTTTGATTAGCATGGCAATGAAATTTTACATGTAAAATATTCAAATCAATCAAGTTCGACTTAATAAAAACTCATTCGAATTCGACTTGAGAAGTAAATGAGTTAAATTTGGATAAAATTTCAAACTCGTTAAAATAATCAAACAAACTTGAATACAGTGGTGTTTGATTTGTTTAGATTCGTTTATTCCCTAACCTTAAACTATACCCATTACAAAGTATGGAATCTGCCTGGGAAGAGCACGAATATACTTAATTAATTAATTACTCCATACAAATGAACCAATACTCATGTAACTATTGTACTACCTGCTGACTGCTTCCAAACGTCCATGGATGATAAAATGCGACTTAAGCTATTTAGCAGCAACACCCACCCTTGGATCAGGATGGCATTTCTTTTATAACTTTGAATACTTTAAAATAAAAAAAAAACAAAAGGAATTTCCTAACAAGCGCAAAAACCAGAAGCAGGCCTCGTTAAACTTGGACAGATATTCTGGATGAAGTGCCAAGAAATTTCGGGCCGGCCCGTAAAAGGAATGATCGACTTTTAAGGGACGGTTTTTTGACACATAATTAATGACGGATCCTAGCCCAGGAGAATGACATTGGATTCGACCCATATACATATAACCAGATATTTGTAGGATTTAGTTGCCCTCCTTCTCTGCTCTCCCAGTCGCCCAAAGCTCCATTCATATTCATCAGCTCTTTCCGACAGAGCTCCCAGTCACAGGTTTCCGGCCCCCCTCCCCGCCCACTACAAACAAAAACCCTCCTTTAAAATAAAAAAAAAAGTATATCCATAATCTTCTGTCATGCTGAGCTTCTAGTAGTACTGGTATGTTGTTGTTATTATCATTATTATGCTGCTGTTTTCAATTCTGAAATTTTAGGTAACTCTGTGCTGTATACACTAAGTTGCCGTCAGTCTTTTTTTTTTCTGACGGGGCAGTGAACTTTTCTGGTTTCTTTTTTGTATGCACGTTAAGGTGTTAACGACAATATTCGACTAAAAATATCAAAACCATTGACAGTTTGTTTATCAGAAGAATATGATAGAAATTCGAAAAGCTTGCTCTTTCATTTATGAGATTGTTTGTTGGTTTTTTTATTTCTGCAATTCATGTCCACTTATTCATTCAATTTAGTAAACAGCAAAGATGAATGAGAATTCATCTTTTTCCCCTTCTTCTTCTTCCGAGTAGCTATTGTGCAAATGTAATCTATTGGTGTCGAATCCATCAATCGACTACTGAGACAGAAGTTTTGGTGGTTCAACTTTTAGGTTTAATTGATTAGTTAAAGCATGCTGGAAGACATTGGGAACCCGCGTGATCGCTGTTGGTTCAAAAGCTTTGCTATTCCCAAGACATAAACTGCTTTCCGGACATATTATTGTGTCCCGCCGAGGAAAATAATTCTTACCATAACTACAGAGGAAAGAAAAGAAATAAATGGGCAGAAAGCCATTCAGAAAACGAGCTGGTTCTGATGGGAATCATTCCTCTCAGGATTTTGGTGGCCAAATGAACAGAACAGGCACATTTTCTAAACCCTTGCAACACGATGAAGCCTCTGTTCCGCATGCGTCATTCGTCAGGTTTCATCGTATTAACTACCTGAATTCTAGATTAGGGAGCTTTGGCGGATATTCATCCTCATGATGTACAAAATGTTTCAATGTAGAAAACAGGTTGATCCAGAAACATCAAAATATTTTACGGAAATTGCAAATGTCATTGAAGGCAGCGAAATTGATCTCGAGGAGAGGGCTGTTATATGTGGAAATGCTTTGGAAGAAGCAAGAGGGAAAGAAGTGCAACTTGCCACTGATTACATCATAAGCCACACTTTACAAACTTTACTGGAAGGCTGCTCTGTAGAACATCTTTGTGGTTTCCTAAGAAACTGTCAAAGCAACTTTTCCCTTATTGCAATGGATAGGTCTGGGTCTCATGTGGTGGAAACGGCACTGAAGGCTCTGGCTATGCATCTTCAAGACACAGACAACCACATTCTGATCGAGGATACTTTGACCACTATATCCAGGGTATGAAGTTCGGTGTGTTAAAAGTGTCTAGCTCTCTTTAGGTTGTGAAACTGTACCATGTTACACAGCTGTGTTGCTCTGGGGGATTACACGCCCCTATTTGATGCAGCAGACATGGGAATACATGGTCTTCTGGCTAAAAGAAATTATGAAGAAAAGTTTGCTACCAGACTAAGATAACTTGATAAATCCAGAAAACAGTGCTGATTGTTTTGAAACTTGATTTAAGATAACAATGCTATCTTCATGGATTTGCTAACTTTGTTGAGCCTTTCTTTAATTGGTGCCCTTTCTCCATTCCAGATGATCGTGGTCAATCCTGTTGATATAATGTGCAACTGTTATGGATCTCATGTTATTCGGAGTCTCCTTTGTCTTTGTGGAGGAGTGCCTTTAGACCCTTCGGGTTTCCATTCTACTAAGTCATCCACTGTGCTTGCTGAAAGGCTAAATTCTAGAGTTTCTTCACAGAGTAATAACGACCTGAAAAATCTTCAGCAGAGATTTCCAGAATTACTCGAGTTCCTTGTATCTGAGATGTTAAGTTGTGCTAGAAAAGATATGGCCGTCCTTCGAGTTAATCAATACGGCAGCTTGGTTCTGCAGGCATGTTTTGCTGCTATTTCAAAGTTTGCAAGTATTGTGATTTCCTTCAACTAATAGTTTATGATTAATGTTGTTCTCTGATGCTTTCACATGAGCTTTGCATTTTTGTCTATACTTTTACCAGAAAATACCTGTTTGCCTAGTTTGTAGCTTTGGCACAGATTTAGAAGAAGAGATGCCTTTACATCTATGCTTGTATTGTTTAACCAGCCATTTCCAACTTAGAGCTTTCTGCTTTTCATTTGTCTTGAAGTTGTTAGCCATTGTGAATTAGCCTCAATAACTTGCTTGGTTATTGAATCGCAGACTTCTCTAAAATTATTGGCTCGGCAAGAACAATTGTTGTTGGATATTGTTCCTGCTATTCTGGGATGCAGCTCGGAGAATGCTAACGAGGGGAACTTAATAGAAAATACAGTAGTGCAAAAGCTTTTACCTTTGATGGAAAAAACTGCATTCAGCCATTTAATGGAGGTACTCTAACAGATCAAACCCTTAATGATTTTTGCATTTTAAAGTGCCCTGGTTTCCTTGATTGGCCATGATAAATTGTTTTAAGTTTATGAATTGCTTCCTTCATTATTGTAATTCAAAGTTTCGTTGCGTAATTTTTTGAAGTTCTCTTGAGGCCTTATTTGAGTGTTGTGATTTTAATCTAATGTGTTAGTACTATATTGTGTTCCTTAAATTTTGCAAGTTTTGTTTTCTTTAACAGGTTATTTTGGAAGTGGCCCCTGATTCCTTATATGAGGAATTGTTTGTGAAAGTTTTCAGAAATTCGTTGTTTCCTCTGTCATCACAGCAGTGTGGGAATTTTGTTGTCCAGGCTTTGATTTCTCATGCCAGGACCAAAGATCAAGTATGTCCACTGAAACTTTAAGTGTTGTGAGTCTTCTTCTCTTTTTTGTGAATTATCCAAAATAAGATAAAAATCAGGTGCCCTAGGTATTACTGGTTGCAAACAGCAGTAGATGCATTTATTTAGTTATCTGTATGGTGCCAAGTGTGATGTCCATTGGAGCTTTCAGCTTTGAATTAGTAGCACAACTTATCTGCTCCTTAGATTTGGTGCTACTAGAGTTTTTTTTAAATAATTACCCTTGAAGCAATTTTTTTAATAGATTGCTATGTAATTCTTTTCTATCATATTTTTGTTACTAGATGGATTTGATTTGGGTCGACCTTGGTACAAAGTTTAAGGATCTTTTTGAAATGGGAAGATCTGGAGTTGTTGCTTCCCTTGTTGCTGCTTGTGAAAGACTTCACAGTCATGAAAATAAGGTTAGTGACTGAGAATATCAGTCGTAAAACAGTGCCATGCAAACAGCTTAGTACCTGAAATTTAGAATAAACAGCTGCTGATCTATATGCTTCAGAAATTCAATTTACAACACAGTACCTCTAATTTTGTTTTAAAAATTTTCCAATACATGGCACCTAAAATTCATCTTTACTTGAAGCATGGTGGTAGTTATATACAGTTTTTGGTTGATTGAAGTGACTGCTCGTAAAGAAATTTTTTTCAGAAGTTGACTCTTGTAGAAAGTGATTTTTTAATACCCTATAATTCTTTGCAAGCTTAAGTGCCAATAAATTAGATTATCCTACCGCCTGGTAACTCTCAGACACATGGTCAGCACCCGAATAATGTTTTTAAGGATCAAGTTATGAAAGATGATGAGGTTGCATGAGTGGAAAATTCTAAGTTGGAATGTGAACTTATTTTTTCTTTTTCTTTCCTCTCTCTCTTTTTGAGATTGAGATTGCGATATCAACACAAACAAATTTATAAGTAGCATTTTGGGGAATATTCTTGTACAGCTCTAACTTTTGAAACCTTGGGTGCATCCCTTTTTCCCTACTCTGTCTAGCTCTGTGCTAGTAATCTTGTCCTTTCATGGCTTAAACTAGTTTGATAACACTATTTTGACCGTGTTCTCTCATCTGTTGACAGTGTTCTCAAGCACTTGCTACTGCTGTCTCTGCAATGGATGAGTCTCCTAGATGCATTGTTCCTCGAATACTGTTTCTTGATAAGTATTTTTCCAGTGAAGATAAATCCAACTGTTACTGGCCAGATGGTGTTAAGATGCATGTAGTGGGTTCTTTGATACTGCAGACAATATTCAGACTTCCATGTGTATGTGCCTCTACTTACATATTTACACATTGTACACTTTTTATTTGAACAATGATACCTTACATCACTGCCTACCCCTCTTTTTTTGGTTTATAGATCGAATTTTACTTTGATTTCAGAATACTCTTTCTTGATAAAGATTTTCCAGGTGCAGATAAATGCAAACTAGAACGTCCTGATGGTGTTAAGATGCATGTACTTGGTTCTTTGTACTGCAGTCAATTTCAGAATTCCATGTCTATGTGCCTCTAATAACACATGTATCAATACCTCTTTATTTGGACGTTGCCATCTTTTATCGCTGCCTACCCTGTCTTTTAAGTGATGTATCAAATTCCTGTGTTATTTCCAGCATTGTCCATTTGGCTTCTGTGTGTTTGTATCTGTCTGTTCACTCCTGCCAATACTATGAGAGAGATTTACTATGTGTGCAGTTTAGAATATTAATAGTCTTTTTTTTGTATGAGTTAATTTCATGAAAAACTTCTCAAATCAAAAGCAAGTAGTGATCCTCTATAATTGTATAATTATTCCTGTTAAGTGGTAGTAATCTTTTTAGTTACAATGCTATTAGTGGTTATGTTAACAACATATGCTTCGCTAGTTAGGGTTAAGTAGTAGTTTTTGTCCTTCATTATGAGGGTAAAAAATTGGAAGTTGAAAAAGTGAAGCAAAATGTTTACGTCGAAAATTGCCTCATGCTTTATGTGTAGTAAAGATACACAATTTGCTCAGAGCCCTTTTTTTTTCGTCGGTTAACTTTGAAAAATTATCTGCTGAATACTTTTGTCATCAGAGCCATATAGGGCCAAGTGACTGGGTGCTTTACATTTATTTGTCATTCTTCTGGCAAATACTTTATTTTCTTGTAAAACAAAGTAGAAATTTATCTTTACTTGTTATGAATTGATATTGAACCTTCATATTTCTTCTGAGTTTACTTTTTGTTAAAATAGCATCATCATGCTTCTATATGGCCGCTTCAATTACCAAAGGGGTGGGGAAGTGAATCAATACTCTGTCTTTGGCTCAGCAATCCACACTTTCTTTCTTTACAGGAATTTATACAATCTTACATTACCAGTATCACGTCATTAGAAGACAGTCAAGTTCTTGAAGCATCAAAAGACGCATGTGGCTCACGGGTTATTGAGGCTTTTCTGAGCTCAAATGCTTCTTCGAAACAAAAGCGCAAGTTAGTTATAAAGTACGTTCTCTCTTCCCAATTTTCTTTGACCTCTTTGTTGAAAGTTGACATTGAAGACTTGAACCATTCCAGAAGCTATTCCCGACCTTATGTTTACTGAATTTTCATTATTTCAAGGCTTTGTGGACATTTTGGAGAGCTCTCAGTGCATTCGTTGGGTTCATTTACAGTTGACAAATGCTTCGATGCCTCCAGTGCCTCTCTGAGAGAAACAATTGTATCAGAACTTGTACCTGTGCAAAAGGACCTTTTGAAGACTAAGCAGGGACCTTACCTGTTGAGGAAACTTGATGTTGAGGGGTAAGCTGCAGCTGCTTCTTCCTTTCTCTGGTTCCTTTAATGGTTGATTTAATAGAAAAGTGCATTGAAGATCACGTTCTATGTTTATGTGTGATTTTGCCTTGTTGCATTGCATCTTTACTTTCATCTGAGAGTGCTTGGGGTGAATTTTGAGCCGAGTGGTTTTATGTGCTCCGAGGTGGACTGAGGTTAGGAAGTGTAGTTATTTGAGCCTAGTTCTGCCACATTCTTTGTGGGAAGGACTTTGCTCGTTGTACGAATTTGACTCTCGAGTCTTGATTCATCCCCTTATGAAACTGGCATGTTGCCCCTAATCTCTGCTGATGTGTTGCGGATCATGAAGTAGCTGTATGTTTTTGCCTTGGTACGTAGACCTCCAAATGGAAGGAAAATTAGAAAAGATAAAACCTGATTACCACATAAATTCAAAGTTCAACTAATCACGTGGTTCCAGTGTCTATGCTTTTACCCACTTGTCATTTGAAATCCACAACTTGTTTTTCTTTTTACTTGGACCTGCTTGCTCAGAGCCAGTCCGTTATCAATTCCCCCCGCCCCCCCTCTCTTTTTTGCTTGCTATTATTAATTTCGATTTTTTTACTGTATATTCTAGATTTGCCAAACGTCCTGATCAGTGGAAGTTGAGACAAGCTTCTAAGCAATCCGTTCTCAAAGAATTTTATGATGCCTTTGGACCACCAGAAACCAAATCATCAAAGAACAAGAGCTTTGTTGCAGATGCTAATCGTAAATCACAGCCTGACAGGATGCAGGAGATTAGGAAGGAGATTGACAATTCGCTGGTTAATGTTGCCCCTCATTTTGGAAACCAGTTTTTGGCTCATCAAACATCAAAAAAGGCAAAAAACTCAGGCCGAAAGCGACCCCGAGAAAGGACAAGTCGTGCCACGGATGCCAGGGGTGGTGGTGATTTGGGGAACAAAAAGAAAAAGAAATACAACAGAAATAGTTAAACATGGTATTGAGAATATAGCTGCAAATGATTCAAATCGAGCAGTGGCTTGTTGGAATCTTCTTAGGTGAAAGAAGGGTCGAGGATTAGGTCTGAACTGTGTATTTAGTTATGGGATTTTTTGGACTCTCTCATTTTGTAGGTTTTTCATTCTTCTAAGGGATGGAGAATTTGCTGAAATTTTGGTCGGTTTTTTTGTTCAAGTTGTAGTAGCGAGTGTTGTTGGTTTCGATTCTTAACCATTATGATTAAATTTTCAACAGTTTCGTTCACGGACGTGTGGTTTATGAATGGCTCGAACTGCTCTAAAAAATCTCGCAACCTGATGAATAATTTCCTTCTTTTTCTTTCTCCGGGGGGAAAAAAAACGAATGATTATTTTCTTTAACCATGTATCAAGGTATTCAAAGTGCGAAGGTACAAATTCTTTGATCGATTCTGTATTTACGGACCCTTTGTTGCTTTGCGCGCAACAAAATAGTATAAAGGAAATGAGTAAAAGGAACGTGGAGTCTTTCTTACAAAACAGGGAAAATAGGAAATGTTGAAACATTAAAATCTCTGTAAATAAAGCCATTGCAGATTCGAGAAAGGAAGCGTTACAGTCGGGAACACATCTAAACAGCAAAAATTTGAAACCTCCACGGAGTACCAAGTACGGAAATAGTACCGATCGAGTTCTGCTCCAACCCAAGTGAAGTGATTGTATATATATATATTTTACACTGTCATGCTATGAAGAAGCTAAAATACTAGTACATCACCATGGAACCAAAAGTTTTCTACATCCTGCAGGTATATTATATATTGAGCTCTTCTCCTTTCCTGTTTGCCAGTTGTACTGTTTCTTTGTCGCCGACCCCATGCCCATGGAGGCGTGTACCTATAGCGCATATAACGATAAGGGCAGATAATGAGTGATAACCGATCGATCAGCGAAAGCTACGTGCTTGCAGCTGCATATGTACCCTTCATGCAGTTTTGGTATTCAGAAGTTACTTGTTCTGCGTGGGATTAGATCTAGTGGGAGGTATCTGCCGCACGCTGGAATCTGCGGCTTTCTTGAATGGATTCTGCTGCTTCTCATGCAAACCTTTCAAAGCTTGTGAAGAAGAAGCAGTGGTGGTGGTGGTGCTGCTTGGTGTTTTGTTCTGGAGAAGACGGCCTGCTTCTGTTCCGTGGCAGGATAAGGCCTGTAAGATCAACACAAGCGCAAGGACAAAAGCAACCGTCGTCTTCACGCAGGGGGACTTCATCATAATCTCTCGTGTTTTACTCGCGGCTCTTCTTTCCGATGACGAGGGTATATATATGCATGGCTGTGAATGTGATGAGATAAGATTATGGGCATTTGAACTTCCAACAACGGGATTGATTATATAATGGTTTGTTGATCTAAAATCCCTGATCACGATGGTACCGGACGTGGGATCATGTGATGCTTCTTTGACCGATCGAGAGAAAGAGAGTTTTCTTCCATCTTCTTCTTACTCTCTCTCTCTCACTTATCACCTGATTTTTTGATTAACTTAGTAGTTTCTGTGTGATCATGTGACTTGGCACGTGATTTTTTTTTTATTTCTCAAAAAAAAAAAAAAAATTTGAAATAAAATAATAGGTGCGTGCAGTGCGATTTGAGCTTTCTGATTTCATCGAATATTACAAGTACTTTTCGGACAGCTGCCTCTGCACAGTAATTAGATCGAGATTTAAAGGATCATTCACAAGTTAGTTTTTGTCTCTCTCGCTCTTGTCAATTGTATAATTCATTTGGTGTAAATTAAGCGGAAAGTTATACTATGTCATTACGAGTACGATTACTTGCACCAAAGCTATATGAGTTCTTACAAAGCTGTAAGAACTGCAAAAACGAGAGACAGAATAATAGTAATCAACTTTCAAAATATAATACAAACCGGTTTTCACATGCATCATCAGAAATTAAAGAGCCCTACTGAACGGAAAAGATATACGGCCACTTGGCACCCAAGAAAACATGCGTAATTGGTACAGCCAAAAAGCTTTGTGAAAACGTATTAATTACTACTCTTTTCTGACGTTGGTTGAATGTGTCAGTGTCTCTCTCGCAAGTCAAAAGATGCTCCCGCCTCCAAAAAACAGTCGAAGACTGTTTTACGACTAATTTTTTCCTAGTTTTGGACCGTTTGGCTTTAGGGTTTAGTTGGCTGGTTATTTAATAAACTGCTTCATGGTAAAATTGAAAAAAAGATTGATATGAGACTTCTAGTAGCGTAGCGGTGCTCTCTCTCTCTCTCTCTCTCTCTCTTTAAAATACTATAAATTTGCAGACACGACAGGCTTCCATGCGAGGGTTGTGGAACTTTTTATTAGCAGTCGATCGTGAAGAAGAAGTAAATCAAACAGATAATCTGGCCGCTATCACATGTTATTATGTTAGTAGAAGAAGGCCTTTGATGGATTTGAGAAGAATTAGCAGCCGCAGCATAACAAATTAGACTAATCCCCTCCGTCACTCATTCCTAGGCAGTGCCCACGCGTTCTCCACGACCTGGGCCATTTTGGCTCCAACTCTCCCGTATTGAGTGAGCATCAAGCTCTGGTCCATTGGGTCGATGCTCCCCCTAACTTGTGCGTCGTCGTAAAGGGCATCCGATGATGCTTACGTTTCAGTTTAAGCATATGTAGTTCCAGGCCCCCTCCCTATGCATATTGGCTTGGAGCCGGAGTCTTTTCTGAGATGTTTTTTGTTTCAGAGTGATTTTTATGTATCTTTGACAATAGAATTCGAACACATACATGACCTTTTTTACGAGGAAATGATCCGTCATTACCAACTTAATGATTGTATCCCAGTTTTAGGAGTATTTGAAGAAGACAAAATTTTAATAAAATGCTATTTATATTAAATTTAATTTTTTATGTACTAATAATATATAGTGATTGCTTTACATTAGCCGTTTTGGATATATGTCATTTGTGTATGATTTAAATTTTAAATTTATATTATGTGGCATAATCTAAACTTGCTTGTGTAGAAAATTTTTATATTGACAATGTATAAAAAAAAAAAAAAGTTATTCCTTATATTATGCTTCAAAAAACCTAGAAAATTTTGAGAAAAAAAAATAAATAAAACATTGGTAGTTAAGATGAGCAGCCAGCAGTGACGGATGGCAGAGGTTGCTGAAGCGGAGGAAGAGAGAAAGAGGTGTTTTGGAGGAAATACTAAGAGGAGTTTCGAGTATTTTAGATAAATGTCAATATTTTTCTTAAACAATTATAATAAATTCCATTAAAATTTGTAACAAACACCAAACAAATACGAAAAAGGAGCCAGTGCGGTTGGAGTTCCATACAATTTGGTCCTATTATTGTACATTTTATATTTTTTGGTGTGCAATTACATTATATCATTGTATTCATAAAAAAAAAAAAGATGTATAAGAATAAAATATTTAACTTATATTCAATACAATACCATAATGTAGTTGTACATCACAAATTTAAATATGTTCAACATTTGAACCAAATTGCATAAATCCCAACCATACTGGCCCCTAATCCAACAAATGCACTATCCAAGGTGGGACCAAGAGCTCAAACGGTCATCAGAAAAATCGTTTGGACAAGTTTTGTTCAATTCCACACGATATAATTTCATTTATTTAGAATGTAAATCGTTTTCAATATATTGTAAATATAGAATAAAATTTTATGAACCTTACACATGGTGTTAAAATCAATATCATAAGTCTTACAATTTTTTTTTTGTTGCAATAGTGAATCTTTCTTGACGGTTGCTACATGCAGCCCAATCTCCATCCATGGTGCTTGCAATTAACAAAGCGATGTTTCTCAAAAAAAAAAAAAACAAAGTGATGGTCTCCCTTGACAAATGGAAAGCCAATAAATTGCGACGGTAACATATTAGTAATCAGAAAGATCTCCATTTCGGATTTCCCTCGGCCATTTTTGTGGATTTTTTTTTTTCATGGATCTATTAGTTGTGGATTTGTGCGTTGATGTCTCGGTCCACTTTTCTAGTGATGGTGGTAAAGAACAATTTGCATGGTGTAATTCATTTTAGGGACCTTTATGCAATGTGCGATGGAACCCAAGGGAAACCCTTGTAGTCTAAAACAAAGCCCATAGATAGGAAATGTATAAATTACCATCACTCTTGGCGGAGGTCAATACAATTTACCCAACAATTAAGATAAACCACGACAATCTTTATTGTAATTAGCTACATTTACGTGTATACTGCATAACTTCTCGATCAAATATGCAACTTAACCAAACAAAACTTACTCCAAATTGAATAAAATAAGTAGGTAAAAGTTAAGAGTAAATCTTTTCTACACTGACGGTGTATACACTATCATCGTTGGATTCATAACATGTGTGCAAAAGTTGAATTTCAAATTCAAATTTTGCATAGTTGTCATTCATCTAATGCTGATAGTGTATACACTGTCAGTGTAGGAAAGATTAATCCAAAAGGGGGTTAATGGTGATAAGTTTTTAATGTGTTTCAAAACAAATTTATACTCTTTGTAATTTTGCTTATGTTACACAATTTTTTCTTGTCCTTTTTTTTTGCGCCTTACTTCATAGAGTAGTATGATTAGCAATAGGAAAAGCATCCACAGTCTTTCTAGTTGTGACCGGCTAACAGTGACAATATTATAATTTCAACGTTATTAGTTGGCAAATTTTGTATAAACCAGTGCCATTTTGAAATTTTTGAGGGTGTTAGAATGTGAACGTTTCTTTTTTTTTTTTCTTTTTAAAAGTGTAGGTTGAAAGTGCAGAACTCGAAATCTTTCACTTATAGTCTCTTTTCTAGTATAACACATTCCCTACACAGAGAACTTAACTTATTGGAGATTTTAAATTCAGACTTTTCTCGGATTTTATTTTCTGTGCAAGAATATCTTGAAAAGATATTAGATAATCGTGTATGTATGGAATGATAGAACTTAAAAGGTTTGGAGGGACGTGTATTGCAAAATAAAATTTAAATCTTTCAATCGGGTGATTAACAGATTTTTCACTTTTAATTGGGTTAGAATTAAATTATCTCTTTTTTTCTTTGCCCCTTTGGGTAAACTTTGGATTTTCCTCGAAAAGGGCAAAAAAATCTGCGGCGGATTGATTCTCCGGACTAGAAAACCACTGAAAAGTCCCATTTCTCCTCTTTTTACTTTAAAAGAGGTCATTATACAGTGGATGCTGCATAGGGTCAATCTCGTCTCTGTGGACAAACCTTCAATCGGCAACACGGGCAGAAATCCAGAAATCTCAACGTTCCTGGAACAACAATTACACTTTTTTTTTTCCTTAAATTTTGCAGAAATATTTTGCAAATTAGTATACAATTTTCAGAAAAGCCACGCAAAATATAGCTTCACGTGCTCCGATCAAGCGCTGCCGATAGGGTCCGATATTAATCGCCTGCATTTGGTAACCGAACGATCTTTTTCTATTTCTCTCTATTGATTGTTTGTTCTGTTGTTTATGTATCTTTAATTTCGTATGCAATCGATTTGGTTGATCTTTATGTATGTATGTATCTTTAATTTCGTATGCAATCTTTAATTTTGGTTGATCTACTTATGGATCTCCTACGGTTTGGATGTAGGAATCTATAATAATTGGCTCGAATTCAGGATAATTTTGTGGACTCATCTGTGTTTTTTTTTTGGTCAGTTTTTTCGAATTATTTTTTCGTGTAATAAGAGTATGTTGTTCTCAGTAGTTCTCTCTTTACTTTTGCTTTGAGTTTTAAGTATCAACACGCTGTACGATGAAGCAGCTCAATGCATGTTCTAATACAAGAGGAGTGGTTGTGTCTTTAGTTTGAGTTGGGGGTGGATAAATGAATTGTGCAAATCGAATTTGGCTTCCCGGATTAATGTCTTTGGTACTTTGAAGAGTCTTTATCTGTATTTAGCAAAGTATTGTAGCAATGAATTATGTGCTATGATGGAGGTAATTTTAGTTATATTTAGTATTTCAATGGGCTTTTTGAGGTATTTTAGGAGGACAAACAGGAAAATAAGGTGACTTAGGTTATGTATGTATGCTGTGGCGGCTTGGAGAAAGATTGACTGTCTACACATAACATCCAAGATTGATATTTCACCTAAGCGCGATTTTTTGGGTACTTGAAGTGTGCTCAACATGCTTATTGGTGAATCACGTCATCATGCTCAGAGAATCTAGGTTGGCATGAGTCATGTCAGTTAAAAAATGTTCTTAATGATCATATTTCTTACAAAGCACACTGAGAGCAAATAATTTTTCCAGCAGCTTTTTGCTGTCATCACTATTATACTACCATAATGAAGTAAAGCCTATCTTCTCTCTTCTTTTCTTGCTTAGTTTTTTTGCTTGGCATCCAACTAGATCCGTAAACTTAATAACTTGACAATCCTCATTGATTGTTTTGCTGTTCTATTTGTGGCACCCAGCACCAGTGCTTACACAGTATATTTGGAGTTCTCTACGTAGTTTATCTGCTGAAGTACACCTGAATGTTATTTATCATATGATCATGTCTCAAATTGAGCTAAGTGGCTTGCTAAAGCTATATTGTCGTCCACCTAACTGCAATTGTAGGATGGGTATATGGGGTGGGAATTCTTTGGTTATTGGGTTGTGCCCTTCGTTTAGTTTCAGTTGCATAAATATAGGTTTATGTGTCAAAATTTCTCTCATATATATTTTTAGAACTAATTTAATGCTTTTCTTTATGAAAGATTAGTTCCTTAACAATGTTTGGATCTGCTGCTTTTATGTATGTTTCTATGAAACATAAACTATAGTAATTACTACTTCCTCTATGTAACTAGACAACTGTTTTCTTTAATAAGCCAGATAATAGCAGTGGCAACCAGAAAAGTAAAGGGACTTCCTTGGGTGCAGTTCCCGTTGGCTAGAGTTTTTCAAGTTGAGGATGGCTGAAAAAGCATGTGTAAAGCGTCTTCAGAAAGAATATAGAGCTCTTTGTAAAGTATGGACCCGCCTTACTCTGCACAATTCTTTAGTTACAATACTTGAATGTTATATGGAATTCCAGCGCCCTACAACTTGTGCTTTTGTATTCTGATGTTTAAGATAAAAAAAATGACGTAGATTGATTATAGGATAAATTGTCGTTTACCACTTAACTCATATTAGCACCTTAAAGTAACCAAGTGATTGTTGATATCTGACTTAATTCTGAGGCTTCTTCATGGTTTTTATATTGGCAAGATAGGTTAGCTATCATATAAATATTTCTCTATCCAAACTTAGGCCTTTACCGAGTTGACCATTTAATATCTCTCTTTTTCACTCTCTTTCTTTTTTAATTGACATTATTCCTCCACTCACCATGGTTGAGAGCTTTTGGCTTTCATTTGTGTCTAGATAAAGGAATATATGCATTTTTCTTCTTCCACCAGGACCATTAGTTGTTTGAGCTTTGTCTGTGAAACAATACCTGTTCATGGGTTCAATAGTTATGTCTGGGATTTGGGATCTAGATCATTGATGGGGTAATTATTTATGAGATTATACATTGTAAATTGTAAAAAATCTCATTTTTTTAAGTTCGAATTGATATTTAAATCCTTAATCTGTATTCACATCCCTAGAATACTAAGGCTACTGATCAGAAGTTTTGCTGCTTGTTTGAGAGGCTTTAGCCAAAATTCTTTCTCCTTTATTGCTTTTGCACTGGAATTTACTTTTTGGGCAAATGCTAAACACTTATAATTGCCTTCCTTGGACAATGATGTACAATGTGGATGTCAGGAACCTGTTTCGCATGTTGTTGCTCGGCCTGCCCCAAATGACATCCTTGAATGGCGTAAGTTGTCTGTCCTGCCAAGCAGCTTTATCTACAGAACTGTTTGATTAAAGCTGTTGCATTTGCCTGTTGATGTGTACTCTTTGTTTGATGCACCTTTCATGTTTGTATTTGGAACTGAGCCTGTGGGTCCTGTTGATTTATGTAGCTAGCACAATCTTTTTCTCTTTTGTTGGATTGGCAATTAACACATCTCTACAAAAACTTTGTGTCCAGATTATGTGTTGGAGGGGAGTGAAGGAACACCTTTTGCAGGTTGTCATTTTTTCTACTGGTTGATTATCCAGCTAGCTTCTTATCATTTTTTGTTCTGGAACCTTTTCTCATCTCATTTTGTACTTTTGTTAAGAAAAAGTTCTTTCCAGCAACTTTTGAACTTAGGAGATGCTCTGTTTAAAATCGATATTGTTACAAATCTTGTCTGGACATGCTAACTTGGTTTGATTATTTCCTTAAAATGCCTTTTCTTCTGAATTCAGGTGGGTATTACTATGGAAAGATCAAGTTTCCTCCTGAATATCCATTTAAACCGCCTGGCATCAGGTCTGGTAATTAATTCACTTCTTCTCCACAAATTGTACTCATGCTTTTACTTTTACCTCCTGTGTTGATTTGATCGTTCTCTTGTTAGATAGTTCTAATTCCATTTTTTCCCTCATCTGTAGCATGACCACTCCAAATGGACGGTTCATGACTCAAAAGAAACTATGCCTCTCCATGAGCGATTGTATGTTGCTTTTCATAGCTTTTGCTACTTCTGGATTACCTCTTACTTCATAGAAATAGAAATTTGTGTCATTAATCTTTTACTTATATCTGTGATCGTTTTGTTATCCTCCTTTTTTATCTTCCAGTCCATCCAGAAAGTTGGAATCCTATGTGGTCTGTTTCCAGGTAATGCATGTCATTAGCGAGCAATTACTGCTCTTTATTTACGTTATCTTCAGTTTTCTGCTGATGTAGCTCTTATTTAACTTGCAGCATATTGACAGGACTCCTTTCATTCATGGTGAGTTTCTGGCATTTGTCCAGTATCATATTAGTTGTATGATTGATCCTGCTACATTTAGTGCACGGGGTTGGAGATCTAGTATCATTTAGAATATTTTCCTCTTGCAACTTGTGTGCTATTTCTAGTACATGAAAGATCTGTCTCCGGGTCTGTTGTTCAAGATAGGATTTTCCTTGTTATTGTTTTTGTTCTCAGAAATAACAGCAATTACGTGAATAAATTCCCATTAAAATTGGATAAATAATGTGTACGTTGCAAATATTTGTGGAATAATCTGTTCTGATACTAAAATCTATTTGGTAAGCAAAATTTGATTTAGCTGTCTGATTCGGTTTTCCAACTTTTTAGCTTGTGACTCGATCCAAATCTGACCTTGTCAAAATGTTTCAAGTCAGTGGAATATGAACCTATGGAGCCAAATAAAAGTCTTTTTAGAAAAATAATAATTAAAGGACGATTGCAGTTCTTTTCCAGCTGCTGCACTATTTGCTTCATAAACAGGAGAGAACAGAAACTAAAAAATGGGGTCTTTTACCTGCTAACCTTTGCGGAAGAAAAACCCTACTACTGGTTTGTTTATTGTTCAGATTTGAAACATCACTGGACAAGTTTGTTTCCAGAAACAAAAATACTTTATTTTGCATTCGTGAAGTTGGAAATTAACATGGTTTGGATGAGATTGAAAAAGTCGGAAACTTCTGCTCTGTATTGAGAATGCTTTTGCCTCAGATTTATATGGTTTTCCTGCCTTACAATGCAGATGGACAATAGTCCCACCACGGGCAGTGTGACAACTACAGTTGCTGAGAAACGGAAGCTTGCGAAGGCTTCTCTTGCTTTCAATTGCAAAAAGTGAGTGTTTTGGGATTCTGATGATTCTGATCCTGGATTGCATTATTTACAGACATTCTGC
Organism: Coffea eugenioides; assembly: GCF_003713205.1. NCBI lineage: Eukaryota > Viridiplantae > Streptophyta > Magnoliopsida > Gentianales > Rubiaceae > Coffea > Coffea eugenioides. Next base: position 529,274 of record NC_040038.1, on the reverse strand, counting down.
ATGCAGGGGGCTGCAATTTTCTTTTTTTTCTTTTTCTTTTTCTTGGTTGGTATTTTGAAGAAATAATTATATCTTTCCTTGCATTTGTGTGATTCCTAGATCTGATCACGTGAACTGCATTATATAATTTCATTCTATTTGGACAATGCATCTTTTATTGAGTTGTATTTCACTTTGTTGATTCACTTCTCATGCTTAGTATGTGCTATCCACATAACAGCGCAACATTTAGGAAATTATTTCCTGAATATGTGGAGAAGTATGAACAGCAGTTATCCGAGCAGGCTGTCACTGACAAGGTTTCACCAGTGTCCAATCCAGCAGAAAATACCAGAAGTTCACTGGGTGAGCATGAGAACCCAACAAGAGGGGAGATAAATAGAATAGAACCGCCAAAAGAAGTCAAAAACCAGAGGCACTCATTTCCAACTTGGCTGCTGCTGTTGCTAGTTTCCATTTTTGGAGTTGTGATGGCTTTGCCTCTGCTTCAGCCTTGATTGTCGTGGCGTAAGCGGGGAAACCTTTTTAAGTGTTAAGAGTGGAAAAATTAGCATTTATGCAAAATGAATTTACTCTTTAATACTTGATGTCTTAGATTTGTCATGTATGTAAGATGTTTGTATAGAGGTAGTGCATACAGTTTATGGCTGACACGGTCTTCCTTCCAATTTGGCTGCTGGCCTTTTTTTTTTTTTTAACAAACCAGACATTTATGGGATGTAGTAGCAAGTGGCTCCAGTGTACTGCTGGTTTGGAAGATTGCGCTTTTTATTCTGTCGAATTCCTGGAGGTAAATATGACAAGAATGTATGGCACAACCCAGGTACTTGCAACAATTGCTTGCAGTGTGCACTTGACATGTGATTGTGGTGATGGTAAGAGCGTGGCGGTTGTAGTACGTCTTACATCTCCAGAAACTGTAGGGTAATTGTTAATAATAGGCATTGACCCATTTGTTTGATTGCCAGCGGATCCTCTTGTGTGATGATTGAGTGAACCCTTTTGAAACAAAAAGGGGACAATTGCGCGAGAATTTGGGAATTTAAACAAAGCTGGCAAAATAAATTAACCAGCTGGACAATAGTGACTTTCTAACTGATGCAGATGCTACGGTGAATCATACATGTAACAATCCGGTCACCGGGATAAGATTATGTGGTTTTTGCTAAAGGGGAAAAAAAAAAGTTCTGGGGTCGAGCTTGTCAACAAACAGGGACATCTACCGGCTTTTGATATGGTTCTTGCTTGTAAAAAGCCATTCTTTCCATATCTGTCATTTTCCTTTTTTCTTTGTGAAGGTCTTTGTTCTTATTATGTTTGTTGAGTTAGGAAACCAAGAGGATTAGTATTGGTCTTTTGTCTCTTGTACCAGCTTGCGTTTAAGTTTTAAAGCTACCAAGTAAGCCAGCAGTTTGGTTGAAAGCCGAGGGATTGTGTTGGTTGGTTAGATTCTTGGCCTCCTTTCTCATGACTTGTCACCCATTTGCTCGCCACCCATTCTCATTACGCTGAAAGCTCGTCGGACCCTCCGAAACATGCGGCGTACAAAACTCCCGTCTTCTTGAATCCAATAGCACAATATTATGATGCTCACTCATGTTTCTCTTTTTCTGTTCTTTTTTTTTGGTTTTGAATTCTCCTTGTGGTGATTTTCTGGAAAGTGGCAGGCTAGAAGATTATGTACCAGCATGATTCCTTTATTAAAAAAGGAAAAGGAAAAAAATCCGCTACCCATATCTTTTTTTGAGGGTTTTCCTGGTTGATAGTTGGTACGTAGCACTTGAAAGGCAATATAATATTTATTGCATTGGTGGTCATTAAAATTTTTCGAGTGGATACAGATGTTTACTACCATCATATCTTTAGTCTGTACCTTAGGAAGTAAGAAAGTTTCCTTTTCATCGCAAAACGCGGAGACTTTCCTCTTGCATGCAAAATGCTGGCCAGCTTTCAGAAGCATTTCCTAAAATGGGAGCTATCTCGCACAGTCACGTCACATGGGGCGATTTATTTAAAAGAGTGGCTTGAACGCCAGCCCGGGAGAGATCAGATTACAAGTGAAAATGACCGAATGGGTTAAGAGTACCATTACCCCCGTCGTCGTCGTCGTCACTGCTACTAGTTTCCTCTGTCCTTTTAGTAAATAGTACTTGTGTGCCATTGTGAATGAGGAAGGCAAAAGGTATACGATACGAGAATCAAGAATATGAAAATTATTACATTCCACTCTTCTCTTCTGGTCAATTTCCCTTTTGGAATTCCGAATTTTATCACCTTACCAGTTACCAGAAGAATATGGTCCGATATCCAAACATGTAAAACGTTTCTGTTTCTGTTGAACTGAACAGGGATTTTAATTTACTGTCTGCAAGCTGTCTGAATCTTGCTCTGTTTTATTCTCTTACTATACATTTCTTTGTTCTCTGCTACCAACTTTTGCAGCATAGGTAAGTTCGCCCTTGCATTCAGACGCATCCATGTGAGAAGAATGAAGACCTCTCCAGTTTTCCCAAGGAATGAAGCTGGAAACTACTTTGCCTATGAGTTTGACCCACACGCAGACTTTGCACAGGTATTTTCCTGAGCTTTTTACTGACTTGAATCCCGAAGAACCACATCTTTCCCTCTATTTCCTCGTAGTAACAAAACGATCTTAATTGTCTCATTCAAAAGCGTCTGAACTATAAAATTAGATTGTAGTATTTAGGACCGACTTCATGGCATGGCATTATTTTTCTGTCTTAGTCATCTACAGAGTAGCCCCGCGTCGTTCTCCTTGGGTTTCTGGCCGGCCCACGATGGTTTTCATGCCTGTATCGTGTATGTCTCGTCGGACATGATGCCAAGATTTTAACAACTCAATTTCTTGGCCTTTTTCAGTTCTTAGAAGAAGCAAGAAAGCGCACATGTGATGAGGTGAGCTTTAAGGTTGCTCTACCAGATACCGAAGAAACGCGAAAGACGGAGTCAAATGGGGAGAAAAGGAACAAGAAATCGTGGAAAAGTTCCCTCTTTTCATGGTTGAAATCTGACAAGAAAAGCGATAATCTGGTGGAACCGTTACATGGTTCCGCCGCTCCCAAACTGAGGCGTGGAATTGTTTCTGGTCCAATACGTGGTAGTGCAGGTGGCCTCGTTCCTGCCAGGCCTAGGAAGCCAGTATCCGGACCCTTGATGAGTCTTTTCAATCCAGCCGATAAGGTGGATGGGATACCTTATATGTGTCTAAGCCATCTAACCAATCCTCATGAAGCTCAATCTTATGGACCTGTTTACTTGGTAACATAGGAGTGCTAAGATAGTAGCCAAGGCCGGAGGGATACTTGGAATCCATTTTCCACCTCAAGGGCTAGTGGACCTCAGCGAGATAAAACTCGGATCATATTGTAGGTCAAAAAAACCAAATTTGCTGAAGCAGATTTCACCTTTTATGTCAACAGAGTTGGCATTATAGCCTGAAACTACTCTTGATGTAACGAATCCAGAACACTGTCATATTTGACAGCTTAATTGATAAAAATTATCCTTCAGTTTTATATATCTGTTCAGAACTTTTGTCTTGTTGACGTCAGTATTCATGCCAAATAATTATCACTCATTTAACTTATCTCCAAGGAATTTGTAAAAAAAAAAAAATACATTTGCAAATGTGATCGAAACTGGTGCTTCTTACCGGATATTCTTTACCTCCTGATCTTGCTGGTAACCAGGAGTCAAGGGAACAGTGCAAGCAAAGATGCGCAATCAAAGTCATCTGACTGAGGAATTGATCTCCTCTAGTTAATGAAATGAAGAAAGGGAAGAATGAAATGGGTAGAAATTTGAGGGTCGAAGCAAGAAAGAAAATCACAGTGCTTCAGCAACAATATACTGGAGCATAATTCATGTAGGACCCGCGACGGGTGATAGATTGGAGAATGAATTCACAACCTGCTGATTCCCATGTTATGAAAGCAATTATTCCAAGAATTGTTTCTGCTAAAGAATTATTCCAAGAATTGTTCCTAAAGCTATTTTTAACAAATGAGGTGCTCTGTGTCTGCTGTCAAAACTAGATGGCATATTGGTTTAACAAGCAAAAAATCCTCCACAAGGCAGTTCCAATAATTGCACATAGCCTTCAGGACCAGGGCTGATGCAAACCGAATAGTTAAAGTTTAAGCTAGATGAGTTTATAAATAAGATTTTCTATACACTTAAAATACTATTCTAAATGTAGCAGCTCAAATATACAAGAAAGGCAGATAAATATATATACACATAACGCAAACACACATAAGGAAGCCAGATATTTAACTGAAGGAGGTTAAAGTTGCTTTACTCTTCTGTGGATTCCTTTCCATTCTCATACAGAGAAGCTAACTATACAAGATATTTGTTTCGAGTAATCTCAGAAGCTTGTTGGAGATGAATACAAGCCTCATGCGTAATAGGAAACAGATGGAAAATGCAGAGATCAATGTCTTACTATCAATTGCATTAAGAATCAACAAACACTGAACAAATAAACAGATCACCATGATCTCTACATACAGCAATCTATACTGCGCCAACCTTCCATACTCCGGAATAAATCATCCAAAGTAAGAGCCCGAAATGACAAGTACTGCTCATTTACCAGAGCCCTTACTCTTCAACTGTTTTCTGGATATCACACGTCTCCTCCAATCAATGTGCATAATTACTAGTAATTAGCAACAGACTGTACATAATTGGAAGAGCTGCTAGGTTTCCAGTCTACCTCCTTGTTGCTCCACGTCAACATCACTAGCATTACGAGGACTCACCCTCCTATCCCTGCTCAAAAGCCTTTTTAATGACCTCAAGCGCGTTGGTATTGGCGATTTTGGTTCTTCATCCTCATTAGCATGCCGTGGGATGTCAATCACCAGAGTTCCATCTGGTCTACTACTGGTTGATGCTGGCATCATAGACGAGGCTGAGGATGTGCAAGGTGGCTGAGCAGAATGAAGACCTTGATTGCCTTCCTCCAGTGGTGGACCTAAAGTGCTAACTTGAGTTTCATTACCCCAAAACAAAACATTGGTTGGGAAATCCAGTGACTCTGCTGAATATCCATCAAGACCACCTGTTGCCTCTTGATTTGGAACCTGCAGTATAGACTCCATAGTTGTGGATTCAGGGCTAGTGTTGGAGCTGAAGGAGGATTGGTTGGAAACCGGATTTCGGCAAAGAGGGCAAGTAGAATGCGAAGCAAACCACATATCAATGCATTCAACGTGAAACCCATGATTGCATTTGGGTAAAAGCCTAATCTTTTCAGATTCAGAGACCTCAGAAAGACAAACTGCGCATTCCAAGCCATCTTTGAAGTCATTGGTAGCATTAAACACAATCACAGGTATGGCTTTAAGAACAGCGGGGTCAAGACCTCGGCGGAGGGCTGCCGCAACAGTCAATTCTTGGTAGCCAGGAGCAAAGTCAAAGCGGCGGCGCCGCCTGGTGGTGGTGGAGCTGTTGTTGTTGGCAGAGTCTTCTTGGCGGCGACGCCAGAACCATTTGGCATAGAGATGAAGGAAGAAAACAAAGACCACCACCAGAAAGAGAACTAAAACAGCCACCACCATGATCTTCCCGGTTAATTCAATTACTCCTGAGTCGTCTAATTTGTCACCAACACCTGCTGAATCTCCCATTATTCCACCAATAGCTTGTTATCCCAAGCAAAGCCCAGAATTATTATTATTATTATTATTTTTTAAAGAAAAAAAACCCTGGGATTGCTTGATTTTGTGAAGGTACGTTGAGCAAAAATCCCTTCAAACTTGAAGGCTAGTAAAGCTTCAAACTTTTTAAGCAGCAATAGTGCTGAAAGTTTATGGGGAGGAAGATAAAGAGAGCAAAGACAAATGCTGCTGAAAATGTATGCTGATGGTACCTTTTTTAAAAAAATATATAGATGTATCAGCAGTAATTAGCTAAAAAAAATATATATATATATATATATATATAGATGGGGTATTTGAAGGAAGATAGGCGTGAGGAAAAGCCTGCCTAAAGAAGAATCGGATGAGAATTGAGTCTAAAAGACAAGAACTGAAAATGACAGACCCAGAACCGAAATTGAAATAGAAATACTAGTAAGTAATGAATGGGAAGGAAGAGGGAGAATGAGAATATGAGATGAGATGAGTCAGCGGACGTTATATTTGTTGGTATTACTAAGAATACTATATGGTACATGGGAATTGGGATGCATGGCCCTCTCACGGCGGCGGTTTGAATGAGGGGAAGACGACTTCAAAAATGTTGAAACCCATTTCTTTCCTTTTCTTTTCTGTAGTTAGCACTTAGGAAGCAGCAAGCAGTATTAGCGCTCTTCTTTCTTTCTTTCTTGGAGGCTTCTGATTCCTTTGACCGGTGAAATGGCAATGGTATTGGTGGGTGCAGCGGCGTCCCGCTGTGGGGTGGGGTCTGAATTTCAGGCACAAACCTTGACTTTCTCTTTGGCCTTTTCAACTTTCGACTACTACAATAACATGTGAATCAATTTACATGATCCAACATTAAAATCCTCTATTCGCCCGTACTCGGGACAATCACATGCTATTTCTTTCCTTCCCCCCCATTATTTTTTTTTCTTTTTTAATTATAGCTCGAAACAAATTAATTATATTATTATTATTATTATTATTATTATTTGTATGAGGAGTTAATTTTAAGGAATCAAACGGTTAGACTGCTAGTGTATAGTTTCTTCAAAGATTAAAAAAAAAAAAAAGGAAAGACAGTACTAATAGTATTCTTTATTACTAGTTGAACATGCGGTTGATGTGAAATATGCTCTCACACAAGTTAAAAAGTAGCAGTAAAAAGTAGTAGTCTCCCCCCATCCCCGCCAGAAAATATACTATATTGTTATTATAAGGAACATGAAGACAAAATTTATAGGTTGGTTCCATGATTACGCAAAAGAAAAAGTAGCAAAAGGATAGTCAAACTTGTACTGTAGCTACTCGTAGAGAGGATCAGGGGTGGCAATTTTCGACACGACCTGAAAACACGACACGAACCTAACACGAAATTAATGGGTTTGGGTTGAGGTTTCGGGAATTCGGGTCAGAATCGGGTTGGACCCGATGAACCCGAAAAGAAAACAGGTCGATTTCGGGTCAACCCGTGGTGACCTGCTATGACCCGATATGACCCGTTTACGAATTAAAAATAATTTAATAAATATAAAAATAATTTTATCTAACTAAACTAAGTTATTCTTTTTTTCAAAGGCATTAATTACTTAATCCTAAATGAATTTATTTAATTTGTGTGAAGTTGAAATTATTATATTTGGACAAATAATATATTATATTATTTTTTACTTTTATATTGTTTTAATTTATTTTATATTTTGTTTGGGATAAAACACTTTTACGGTGTTTAATTTATTTTAGATTTGGTTTGGAATTATTTATTTAAATTTTTATTACTTGATTATGTAATTAGTTTTGTGAGAAATTGATTTTATTAGAAATTACAGTGATAAATTAATAAATTAAAATTAAGTTTCGGGTCATTTCGGGTCGACCCGCCAACCCGGCAACCTGAAATTTTCGGGTTCGGGTCAGCATACCTGCCCCGTCACGGGTTGGCGGATCGGGTTCGGGTCAACAGATTTTCTGACGGGTTGACCCGAACCCGACCCGCCAACCTGATTTGGACCCGAATTGCCACCCTAGAGAGGATTTATTATGAGTTCTTAATTTTTCTTTTCATTCCCAGTTCGAGAGCTTTGTCTGACAGGCCCGCGAGAATAGTCAAATCCAAATTTGGTTTTCTCAAATTCTTGCGTTTTGTATCCTTAAACAAAAGCATTTCATCTAAAATCAAAACGTGCAATATGATATGTTATCAGCTTTTCAATCCTTGTACGCAACATACTTACAAATAATTATGAACACTACCAAAAAAAAAAAAAAAGAAAAGTTTATAGCACTCCTTCTGTCCCATTTGCTGTGAAGTAGTTTATGATTTTAAAGAACCTTTTTTGGTTTGCATTCGTAAGTTGCAATAACTTTTGCAGTGTTTTAAAATATGTTAGAAGGATCACTAGTGGATTGTATTTTCTGAATTTTTTATAGAAAAATTACTGTAACAATTTCATATATATATATAAAAGGTAAAGAAAAATTACAATTCAAACACACTCCAAATACAAAATCTATTAGCCAAAAAAAAAAAAAAAAACAAAATCCGACTGCAAAACACCCAATTATTTTCATGGTATATCTGTTTTTGATTTCGGTGCTTTGTCTAATCATACCTTTTTTTTTTCGGTGATTAAGTAAGAATAACTCCGCATGCCTCACTCAAAAAAGTGACAATAATGATTTAGTACTTTGAAATGATGATTTTTCTCCGTAATTGTGACCACCCTACCTACACAACCGCTTCGCCTCCCTCTACCCAGGGGCCAGGAGTCCTTTCTTTCGGCTCCACCATCGCCGCTAATAATTCCACGAGGTTTGTTCGCATGTCTCCCGGCCCGCACTCTTCGTTGCCTTTCTGCTACCCACAAGGAAGTCCGAGCTCTACACCCATTCAGTAAATGTAAATTCCAAGTGATGCTGATTTTGCTCTTCCTATTGCTCTTCCTAACCATAACCATAACTGTAAGAGAGTTCCGATGGATTGGATGAGTATCAGAAAATGATTGACACACAAAATGCAGATTGGGTCAACCAACTTTGACACGGAGAAAGTAACTGGTGGGAGCCCACTCCTAATTGTAGGTTATAACGCAGGCATAAACGAACCATGAACTAAAAAGTGTCTGAATGTTGCCAAATTCAACTGCAAATTAGTAATTGTCGCTACGATTGTTTGGTTTGCTGATACAGTTACCATCCCCATCCAGAGAAGCCCCTGCAGTCTCAAATCAGGTGGAAAAAATAAACAAGAAAATTTGTTTAATTTTTTCTATCACCTCTTGTAGAATGCTTTGCGACTCCTGTGGAACATCAGGAAGACCCCCTGCATTTTTGTTCGTGGGGATATATATGGTTGCATTTGTGACATAAATGGCTCGCAATGGATTGAGACAAGCTGGAATTGTCACAGATACTACTAGTCTGTTACCAGAAACTTTTTCAACTTTCGAATAATGTACCCAATAGGCCTTCAATGTTACTGCTGCTGGGCTGTACCATTTTTCTTGGGATTAACCGATTTGTTGGTAAGTGACTGGAGACTAGGCAGTACTATAGAATTTGCCAATTAACCAACAGTAGTAATTTGGAATATGAACAAGCAGCTATCTGTGATATACAATACAAGTCAGCTATCTGTGATATACAAATACAAGAAAGAATGAAAATGGTAATATAGGGATTAGGTTGCAAGTGTTGGTGAGACTGGAGAAGATGATTGCTGGGATTCAAAGATGAGCTTGGTGGTAATCGTGACAAGAGCGGTCAAATGCAAGCGGGTTCAGGAACCATGTCCGGAGGTGATCCAGAAAGGATAGGATGGAGGCAATTACGATCTCATAATACGCTTCCTGATCATCGTCTTCATTACTTCTACGCTGCTGGTGCTTCCCGTTCCCGGCCGGAGTGTAAGCGACCGAACGTCGGCATAGCGGGCAATTGGACTTCTGCATCAACCAAGCATCGATGCAGTCAACGTGGAAGCCACGTCTGCATTCGGCAAGGACCCTGTATTTTTTGCCCTTAGAAACATCGTATAGGCATATTACACACTGCATCTGATCAGGATCATCACCTTCATCATTTATACGTTCCCCCTGTCCAGATGTAGGATCACCGTCGTCGGCGGTGGATGAATCAGTGGCACTGGCGGAGCTTGTATCAGTCGGCCATGGTAGTGAGCGCGAATTCTGGAAATTGTTCATTATGCACAGAATTGGGAGGCCGGCAAGTAAGGAAACGGCCCTCATCTTTCTTCTGATTGTCAATGCTGCTGCTTCTTCGCCGAAATTTGGTCTGCTTTGAGTTGTTACTGTAGATATCCGAGTCCTCTCGGCCATGGTTTTTCTTGGTTGATGGATACAGGAATCAACTTATAACTGGACTTAAATCTTATGCTGCTTACTCTGGCAGCAAGTACTGTGGGATGTGTCCCGGATCAGATTCAAGAGTTATATACGATTTTGTGAATCTGTAGAGGGATTCTGAAATGGTTTGGACTGGAGAGCAAAATTTGACTGTTAAAATAGGAGGGGGAACAAAAGAATTGCTCCAGTGGTCCTATTGGTTAACTGACTCGTGATCCCGCTGGTGTTAACTCATTATAGATTTTGATTTTAAATAATTAATTATTTTATTACAAATTTCATTTAGTTTTGTATCTAAATTTTGATTTTTTTAATAATTAAAAAAACTAAATTTGAAAATCTAATATAACTTATAGTAATTATGATTATTGTCAACACATTTCTCAATTATCACATCGTTATGACATACTTTTCTTAAAAAACTTCAAAAGCTTTCCATCCAAACAATAAAACAAATGAAAACGAGGTTAAAGAGGTCAAGAGAAATTCGATGAATCACTACCGATTTAGATGGGTGCCTACATATTCGTTGGTGAAATTTTCAGAAAAATCTGAATATTAGAATCCAGGTCACCGCACATAAGTAGAATTTTAAAATTTTATTGGTGGCTAACTACTTCTAGAGTTAACCCGTGGTGATTCTGTTGACTTTTTTTTGTGTTTTTGCCTTGATGTTAAAAATTTGGATTGTAATTTTCTGTTAAAAAATTATTATATTTTACGTAAATATATTTTTCAATCACATTTTTAACTTATATTTATCAAATTGCTATTGTATGTATTTTTACAAAAAATAAAATCTTAAAATGGGCAGCGGCCGCTGGAATTGGTGTTCCCGGGCCTCAGACCAAGACCAATGCCAGACCGCCGCCAAACGACGAGTCAGCGGCCAACCTTACTGGCTTTGACCCTTTCTTTCCCCATTTTCTGATTTTTCCTCGGGCCATAGTACGACTGCACTTTCTTTGAAAGCCTTTAACAGCCTAGCATTCTGGGTACAACAACAGCCCGCGCATGTAATAATTATATGTGGAATTGTGGATGTAATCCATGGGCGTGGGCTTCTGTTAATGGAAGTAGTCATTTTAGTCATCAATTAGTGGCCCCAACGCTCAATCCAACTTTGAGCTATAAAATAACACTGAATCCTACTTGATTGATAAAGGCAAACTACTCAACCAACTTTCTTTAGAATAGTTGGCTATCATATGTCTTGGTGGGATGGGAGTTCAAATTTTACCTTTCATCTAAAAATTATCACTTAATATAACTTCACTTAAATCTATGTAAGTGCCTCTGACACTCATATAATCCGATGGTGATTTGGTTTCGTCAGTTTCCGTGACTCTATTAGGTCAACTCTTTAGTATAAGTTAGAGTTAGATGATGATAATAGACAAAAAAAAAAAAAAAAGAAGGAAGAGATAAAGGCAATTACTTAAATTGTGAGGTCTAGTTCTTGCATTTTTGTTGTCAAGGCTTGGAAAAATCTCCTATTTAACTTAAAAGATAAAGGGTTTTTGTAATGCGTGTGTTTTTAACCCACATAATATTCATCTAACCCAATATATATATATATATATATATATATATACATACTAACAATTATTATTAATTAAGTTGCTTTTATCTAGACCTCACAATAAAAGCTAGTATTAGTATGGATATGCATTATTATATACGAAAGTAGTGGTTTTTTAGTAGGTATTGTTTACTTTAGACACATTTTCAAATAGTCTATCTTTTTTTTTTTTTTTCTTAAATGCATTTTATATCTTGAAAAGTGGTAAAATAATTAATAATAAGAAAACATTCTTACTTTCAACCCAGGTTAACACCTCTTTTACTTAGAATACTCATATAATTATTTCTTTCCTTTTCTCTTTCCCTGTAGGGGGACTTCAAAAATTTGCACGAAAGACATTAATCGAGTTCTCTTTATTTTGGCGAATTTCCATTCCACCCCAAGAGAAAAAAAGAAGTATCAGACTATGAAAAAATTGTACAAATACACAAGTAAAAGTTTTTTATTTTTTGCCAAGTCCAGAAAAATATCGAGAAATGAAAAGCCAACCCATATTATCATGTGCAAGGTTCCGCGACATCTAGACGAAGCAGCTGTGTGGCTCTCCAGGCACAGGCAGCTCCACTCCTCGCTGCTTCACTCTCTGCTTCCGCTGTCCCCGCCGCTTTTACCATATCCAACCGCCAATTCTAACCTCCGGACTAAGTGTATGGAATTTCCCCGAGACGCCACCTTACCCTACCGCGCTATCTGAAAATCGTGCCCGTTTCCTGGATGACCTCCCCATGCCTTTATTAGGTACTCAAAAACATTTCTTGCTCCGTTTTGGTTTTCGCATTTCTTATTTATTTTTCTGGCTTTCGTGTTTTTCACCAAATGATTTCAGCTCATTTTATATGGGTGTTAACTTCCTCGAGCTTCGTTAGCTTTAGTGGTCTCCCAGTTTCCTTCATTAGCTACTCAAATTGGAAATGTGCGATTTACTTACAGGGTTTCGTGTTTGTGGTCAAAAGATTGTTCCTGTAATTTCACTTTTGTTTGGTATTGGAGTTTCTTTTGCTTCGTGGGCTTCGAACTCCTTTTGACTGTAACTCGTCAACTCATACAATTTCTTCATTTTTTATGCAGATATTGCTACTGCACGGTCTTGTCTTGGGAATACTCCATATATATTTAGGTCTCAAAATATTCTACACCATGAATTTGTATACAGAAATCAGAAGGGATTATTGGCTTTTCCATGGAAATTTGTCTGTGTCCCTGAAAAAGCTATCAACTATAACCTGGGGAGGCTTCATGTGTGTAGGGGTCGACTTGTGATTAAGGCAGTTGCTACTCTTGAACCAACAAGATTGGCCAAGAGAAAAGATGAATTTAGTTTGAGGGTTGATGTTGATTCAGGAAGTTCCGCTGTACCTCATGGGATTGAGCAGCAATCCTCAAGTGACCACTCAACTGAACCTAATGACAGAGAAAAGTTGAGAAGGATGAGGATTTCGAAAGCTAACAAAGGGAATACCCCATGGAACAAAGGAAGGAAGCACAGTCCTGGTGATTCTTTTTCAGCTGGTTTTTTTCATGTACAACAAGTGTTTATTTGTTTTTAAGCTGCTGATTTGTCTAAAACAATCTGGTGAATCCCTTGCAGAAACCTTACAGAGGATTAGAGAGAGAACCAGGCTTGCAATGCAGGATCCTAAGGTGATGTCATGTAAGAATTATCTGATGTAGAAGTTCTGCCATGTTGTAGAAATTATGAGGAGGATGTAATTATAAACTGCTATTTGATTAGTGTTTGGAAATTGCAGACATTATAATCTTTTTCACAATTCCTGTCTGATCATTAGGTTGAATTTGGTAAATGGTATCAATTTCACGTACTGACTTGGTTTTACTCTGAACCAGAAATGCATAGCTTTTATTGGAATTCAAGTTGTAGTGAACATTACTGCTGTTGCTCAATCACCATTAGTGCTCTAGGACACAATAGGCAGACTTTACCCTGAATATCTCAATAGTCTAAATAATATGTCTGACTTATTTTTCAATTATATGTCTAAGTTTAAATGATGTTGTATGGTTATCGAGTTCATATTAAATAACAGAAAGCCAGCTGATTTTCAGCACTAAATATGAGCTAATTCTTGGCATTACTGATTATTTAGTGTGGTTTTGTTAACAATTTCTGCTGATACAGGTCAAGATGAAGTTAATTAACTTGGGCCATGCTCAAAGGTCAGTTTCTGTAGCTGGCTTGTACTGCTACTGTGACCTTGTATTGCAATGGTAGTTGCAAGATATTTTAAGTCTGCAGACCGTATTGAATTACCTTTCTGAATCTTCCTTAAATGATTGTGTAGTGAAGAAACAAGGGTAAAAATTGGAGTTGGTGTGCGAATTGGGTGGGAAAAACGTCGCAATAAGTTAATGTTGCAAGAGACCTGCCTCTATGAGTGGCAAAATCTACTTGCAGAAGCTTCAAGAAGGGGTGTTCTTGGTGAGGCAGAGTTACAGTGGAACTCATATAAGATTCTGGATAAAAAGCTTGAGCAAGAGTGGGTGCAAAGCATTGAAGAAAGAAAAAGAACACCAAAACCAAAGGGTAGCAAGAGAGCACCTAAGTCTCTCGAACAAAGGAGCAAGATCTCCGAGTCCATTTCAGCCAAATGGGCTGATCCTGTAAGAGCTTGTCCAGAAGAACTTTTTTATTTTTTTATTTTTTTATTTTGTGATTGAAAACTTCCCTTGACTCAATGGCAGTAAATCATGTTTGTTTGAGGGCTATTGCATATAACATTTTCAATTTTAGTCTTATTTTGCACAGTCCATTATATATTCCTCACCGCTGTTTGTGAAGTTTTTTCTTTTAATTTATTTTACCTAGGAATATCGAAATCGGGTTTGCTCGGGTCTGGCAAAGTATCATGGCATAACAGAAGGGGTTGAAAGGAGGCCAAGGAGAAAGCCAAGTGTTGATGGACAGACAAGGAAGAGAAGCCCTTCCAAGAGGATAGTTGATTCAGATGATTCTTCAAAGCCTGAACCCAAGAGCCATATTCAACGTGTAATGTTGAAGAGGAGTAGCGTGGCCCCATATAAGGATCCTTTGGCGAGTTCAAAATTAGAGATGTTAAAGAACATCAGGGCGCAAAGAGCAGCTGCTGAGAGCAAGAAAACTGAAGCTGTTGCTAGGGCAAGGTAAGTTTTTTATAGTTCTCATATTTTTCTCTTCAAAGTAATTTTTTCTTTCCAAACTGTGGATTTTGTGATCAATGTGAGGAGTTGATAGATCCTCTTCTTTAGGGTTGGGAAAGTTGCCAATACAAGACAAAAAGATTTTCCCGGGACAAAAACATTCATTATCAGAAGAAGGATAATTGCTTTAATAGTGGACAAAGTGAGTGAAAAGAATTTCCACATTATTTCCTTGAGCAAGAAGACCTGATTTATCAACATCAGTGGTCTTATCTAGGGAAGTTGCCTCTGAGAAGAAGTTTTAGCATTCTCTGTGGGTGGTGAAGTAACACAAACCAGGAAGGGAGCGGTATGAGGCGGAACATATATGTGTATTTTGTATGTGCATGTACCTATGAAATTGATCAAAAGATATAGAAATATAGAAGTGGTTTCAGTGTTTGTAGAGGGAGGAGAGCCTAAGTTGTGTCAGCATGCATGAGCTCCTGCATTGCCAATTGACCTGATTAGTTCAGATTACTGGTTATTGGATATTGATGAACGTTCAGGGTTTTGGTAGATGATGAGAAGCTAGCAATAAACATTCTGAACATTAGCCGCAAATTGTGATTTGTAGAATCTTTTGATGTTGAACCAGATTTCCTATGTTGCAGATTGTTGATTGCTGAAGCTGAGAAAGCTGCCAAGGCTCTTGAAGTAGCTGCTGAGAAGAGCCCTGTAGCTCAGGCTTCCCTTGTCGAAACTAGGAAGCTAATCGCTGAAGCTATCCAATCTATTAGTTCCATAGATGAAGGACAGGAAGAATTGCAAAATGATGGTGGAAGTATATCACTGGCTGCACCTGAATTTGTTGGCCTGGCCAAGTTGGAAATGAGTGAAAATGTTGAAAATCCAAACCAAATTGTTAAAAGAAAAGTGAATGGAGCTCAAACATCAAGATCAAGTAATCGTGACCTTATTGGGTTCAAATTTGAGAATACTGCTTTGCAAGATTTAGGGGATGCATCGAGTGACATGATGGGGTTCAGTTTCGAGGAACCTGCATTGGGAGGATTAGTGAATGGTACAGCGGACGTGCAGAAGCTCCGCCAAACTAGACTTGAAGATTATAGTGTGGCTTCTGTGTTGTTGGATAGTGCCGGAAGGGTAAAGTCTTCCAGTTGCACAGACCGTATGGTCGATCCCGCATTGAGCGGCAGCCCACAGCGTGAGGATAACCCCCTATTGAATGGAGTAAAGTCCTCCGAATCTGGTAACGAAGAAAAATTATCTAAGTCAGCTAGTGTGACTAAGAAATGGGTTCGTGGAAGACTGGTTGAAGTGGCTGAAGAAAGTTAGCTTAGTTCAACGTACATGGTAGATTTGATTGATGCTGCAGATCTTCCCATCAGGCTGGAGGTATAGTGTAGATCACCTGGTAATCTGTGGTTACGTCGGATGGAATTTCTTACCACAGTATTGTTCGAAAATCTTTGTTCTAGCTATATATGATGATGACTATCTAGTATAATCATTTAATTTATACCACCAGGGATATGATTTATTGCCCATGTCCACCACTCTGAAGCATTGGGGGTTTATATGTCCTCCCTACCAGTATTTAAAAGTGATGAGAAAAGTATTCCGAGACATAACAAAATTCCTAGTAGCAGCTTAGAAGCAGCTAAGTACGGGAAAATGGAAGGATAAAAAGTAGATTACCAAATATAAAGTTGGGATATAGATTGATTTTTTTGAAATCCAATTTAGATTGGTTAAGCTGGTTTTTCGATTGTTTGGGAAGTATGAACACCCCTCTGTCTCTGGCAGCTGATGCACAGCGTTGCGTTTGGACCAGATCCTGTTTTGTTGAGGTTGAGGATAACTTTGTTAAAGTCAGATCAGGAGGAATTGCAAAGCTTTTAATGAAGGAAAGGAAATAGCTAGTCGCGTCCATCTGCATCTGCATTACAAAATTGAGAGCACGAAAGTTGAAAAGAATAAAGGAAGTAACGATATGTGTACAGAGACTGGATTGGTTTTGGTGAAAGTGATTTTTGGTTAATATTTTAGTTAAAGGGTTTTCAAGTGTCCTCTTTGGTTAGCATTAAAGCTTGATAGGATGAGAGACAAGGTTCAAACTGTACCTCTCACCAATTGTCATATTAAAGTGATTTTGCTTAAAAAATCCAAATAAGTGCATAATGTACACGTTTGATCTGAAGGTGATTCAGTCCCCTTCGAATTATCCTAAGCCTCCTTAGGTCTGGCCTCCTCCCTCTAGTGTAATATAGATTAGGTCATACAACAGTTATCATTTCTGAAAAAAAAAAGTATCCTCTTTGATTAGAATCAGAAAGCAGCTCTAAATTCTTATTCTTGACTCGGAGTGAATGGTTTCCTCGATCTCGTTTCCAGGTACATATTTTTTTTTTTGCATAACGATAACATAACCAATTAATGTTGATTCATTGAACTCATTTGTTGACTTGTACTGACTGGCGTTTATGTGTATCGTACTAGCATTCGGCTTCTAAGTCTGACATTTGGGCTGGCATTTTGGTACGTGATACTTGTGTTGGGTCTTGTTTCCACTCAATTCAAAGGAGAACTTTTTTTTTTTGGGAAGGGAAAGAGGTTGGGCTTTTTTTTTTTTCCTTAGAGCCCAGACATCAGAGAAAATTGGGCTTTTGGGAGGCGGCGAGGAAATTGAGCTGGGTCCGGTAGCAGGTCGCTTTCTCGACAACCGACGATGAGTGTACTTGACACTTCCTAGTTCCAACTAATTCCTTGCAATTTACAAAATACTGCTTACAAATCAGAGTGAATTATCTGGTGTGGTGGCCTCGGGGGTTAGATCTCATTCTCCTCCATCACTCCCACTCCCACTCCCGCTCCCGCTCCTCAGAATCATCTCACATTTTTGGTCTTCCATCAATTTACCAGAGCAGAGCAAAGAATTCTCAAGTACTTTTTTAAAAATAGAAAAAAAAAACAAAAAGAATGATGGAGTCTCAGTCGTCGTCGTCAGACGAAGAAGACGATCGACAGCATCTAATCGAACAGAACGAAAGAAGAGGCCTCCCTCACTCCCCTTCCAAGTCCCCCCGCCACTCCTCCTCCGCCTTCCAAATTGACTTCCCCCGACTCCCCAACTCTCGCTTCACTTCTGTTGCAAGCTTCTTCAACAATAAAAGGTACCTCTTCGCCGTTTTCCTTCCTCTCCTCCTCCTCCTCCTCCTCCTCTACTTTACCACCGACATTAGGAACCTCTTCCATACCACCACCCCCATTTCCAACCTTCTTTATGATTCCTCCTCGCTTAATCGCATGCGCCAGTCCGAGCTCCATGCTCTTTACCTCCTCAAGCAGCAACAGCTTGGCCTTTTCACCCTCTGGAATCGCACCACCCTCCTCCCACATAACCCTCTTAATTTTTCTGTAAATCCCACCAATGCTTCTTCTAACCTTGTCGATTCTTTACCTTTATCCTCTCCTGCTCTTTTAGAAGATTTGAAATCCGATCTGCTCCGCCATATTTCATTGAATAAGCAGATTCAACAAGTTTTGTTGTCGTCCCATCGTTTGGGAGATCCGCTAGATTCCTTGTCCAGTAATACCTCTACGGACCCCACCCTGGGAGCAGGTTTTGACGGATGCAGGAAGGTGGACCGGGGGCCTTCGTCCCAGAGGAGAACAATCGATTGGAATCCCAAATCCAATATGTACTTGTTTGCAATGTGCGTGTCGGGACAGATGTCCAACCATCTCATTTGCTTGGAGAAGCATATGTTTTTCGCGGCTGCGCTCAACCGAGCTCTGGTTATTCCCAGCTCCAAAGTTGATTACGAGTTTCATAGGGTGTTGGATATTGATCACATCAATAAATGTTTGGGAAGGAAAGTCGTGGTTACTTTTGAGGAGTTTGCGGCGAGTAGAAAGAATCGTCCGCGTATAGATAAGTTCCTTTGTTATTTCTCGTCGCCCCAGCCCTGTTTTATGGACGATGAACGCGTCAAGAAGTTGAAGTCCTTGGGTGTTTCATTGCCTAAGCTTGAGTCTGCTTGGACTGATGACGTTAAGAATCCAAAGCAAAGGACGATTCAGGATGTTCTGTCCAAATTTTCTACTGACAATGATGTTATTGCGATTGGAGACGTGTTCTTTGCTGATGTGGAGAGGGAGTGGGTGACGCAGCCTGGAGGTCCTATTGCTCATAAATGTAAAACACTGATCGAACCAAGTCGTCTCATTTTGCTCACTGCCCAGCGCTTTGTCCAAACATTTCTTGGAAGGGATTTTATCGCCCTTCATTTCCGCCGACATGGTTTCTTGAAGTTCTGGTATGTTTTCCTTTTATCTTTTCGTTTCAGTATTGAGCAATGCATCCTCTAGGATCTCCCTTTTAAGTGTTGGGATATGTTTATGGTTGGATGTGCATGTTGTAGGATTTCAGTCGAACTATTTGTCTGGGAGTCTGTGCCCCTTAACCGTCTTAGTCTGTTGGCAAGTTTAAGTTATTTGGGTGAAATAGAACTAGAAGGAGCTTTCTTTTGGTTTCTGGAATGATTAAGGGGCTACATCAGTTGTCTTGGCTATAATGGCAGCATTTAAGCATCATGAGAGTAAAATCATGCTTTTCAGTTACAAACTTTTGGGCTTTTTCTTCCGCCCTCCTTTCATTACCATACTGTAGTTTCTGGAGAATATTTTTTACCACAGTGGATTGTTGGACAGCACCATACCTCTAACCCTGCCTGCTATTTTATATCAGCAATGCCAAACAACCGAGTTGCTTCTACCCTGTTCCTCAAGCTGCTGATTGCATCAATCGAGTGGTTGAACGAGCTAACACTCCGGTGATATATCTTTCCACTGATGCCGCGGAAAGTGAAACAGGTTTGCTCCAGTCACTTCTTGTCCTCAATGGGAAGACTGTACCACTTGTGAAGAGGCCTGGACGGAGTTCAGCAGAGAAATGGGATGCTTTACTGTACAGACGTGGGCTTGAGGCTGACTCTCAGGTGAGCTTATGATTTCTATATAATGTTCTTAGTTTTCAAATTTTATGTTACTCCTTGGATATCTCTACTGGCATTAGACGGGCATGCAATTGACCTTGTCAAGTTTACTCCTGATTAGCAACCAAGGAATGATCTGTAGTATGCAAATTCAATTAGTTTAGCCCGTTGCATTTGCTTGTGTTTTCTTTTCCGTTTGATATTCATTCCGAATGTGGAAACTTAAGGAACATAATGTGACAATAATCCACCCTCAGTAGTTTTCTTGTGAGGTCGTTTGAGGATGCTGTTTATGGTGTTGTGGCCAATGCTTCTGATGTTGGGGTTCGTGATGATGATATAGAAGGAAGAAGAAATGAGTTTGCGAATATGGATCAGTTTAAGAAGATTATTCTAGTGGAATTTCTTTTTTTTTTTTTGGTAGAGTGTGAGAATCCACCCTCGATAGCTTTCGTCTGAGGTCATTTGTTTTCGTGTTGTGGCCAGTGTTTCTGATGTTTGTTGTCTAAATGATACAATTTAAAAAGAAAAGGAAGAAGAATATATATATATATATATATTTTAAAGAGGAATTACTACAGAACTGGATAGAAGAGTGACGAGAGGGTTGATCTTATTTGGGTTTTGCACCTTTTTTTTTTTTTGGTTATTGCTTTTAAATGGTTTAACTCGTCAAAATTTTTAGGTGGAAGCTATGCTGGATAAGACTATCTGTGCTTTGTCGACGGCGTTTATTGGGTCCTCTGGATCCACCTTCACAGAAGATATTTTGCGGCTTAGGAAGGACTGGGGATCTGCATCAATGTGTGATGAGTACCTCTGCCAGGATGAAGTGCCAAATTTTATCGCAGAAAATGAATGAAAACAGTTGATTTTTTGTCCTCTGGACGGAGTTGGCTCAAGCATATGCTTTAGCTTTCGAGTCTTAAGCATGGAGGGTGATCACCGACTCTGGTTTGTGCTGAAGAAGATGAATGAAAAGGATGAAGAGGGTTGGTTTTTGCTTTGTTGCGCTTGACAGATGTTACCTTTACTGATCACTCCATGGGTGGTTCACCCCTGCAGATGACTTGACTACCATATTCTTTCTGATATATATATATATATATAAATGTATATGTATTGGTTTTTTCAGATAGCTGTGATACGTATTGTTGTGTATGATTGATAGTAATAGTTTCGCGAGCAGTACTTGTATTCTTTCTTGTTTGGACAGCCATTTTTCAAAGAAAAATTGCTAGTTTTCCACAACCACATTTCCCAATCACCTTTTTACCCCTCACATGTATCAAATCGCTACAGTAATTTTTCTACAAAAAATTTAGAAAAATGCAATCCAAACACAAGTAATTCTGATCTTCATTGAAGTTATACTTTGCATGACAATTTGATAATATAATGTACCACTACTTTTTTTTTTTTTTTTAAATTTACAAATGGGGTAATACCTATACTATCTTATCTTACCGATGAATGCAATTTAGGAGGGAACCAATTGAGATGTCTATAAGAGCTAAGAAATTAAAAAAAAAAAAAAGATTTGAGGGGGGAGATCCGGTTGAATTAAATTAGGTGGGCTAGACGTTGACAGTGAACACGATCGCTTGCAGTAGAATTCTCAACCACCAGGCGACTTGTGAGGTTATGAACATATCATCTTCATAGTTACATAGATACTTCCATTCCAGGCATCGATCGTAATTTAATATTTGTTTGAGTTCTGAAACTAGACGTTTCTGGAATTAATTTTTTTTCCCCTCCTAAACTCAACATGGGCAGAGAGTATATTTGTGTAGGTATGCATCTGTAGCTCTTTGTTTTGTTTTGGTACGTATGTAGTTGCAGAGTGAGATTCAAATTACGAAACACCAAATACTTAATAAATTGTGGAGTTTAGATAGATGAGGAGGTCAGTCGCCATTTTTGGAAAATGAATCGCGAAGCAGTCGTTAGCGGAAAGAAAGCTGTTGCAAGCAGAAGAAGAAAAGGGAAAGCGTATTATTGCAAAGGGTTAGGCCGGCGCTGTGTGGTAGATGTGGAAGCAGAAGGGGGGCTGGGGAGGGGAGGACTATTACTCACACCTTAGGATAGTCAGTTGCCCTATTAGTACTAAATACTACTGCTACCTGTCCTGTCCTGCTAACATCCGTAGCACTGCAGGAGGTGCCCGCCGCTTCGTCCAACATCGTACGTATATTTCCTCTTCGATTAACCAAAATTAGAATCGAGTCATTGTCCTGCTTCCCACTCTGTATTTCCAAATATATCCATATCTTTTTTTTTTAATTTGTTTTGCTACATCAGATATATTTCAGATTCCATGTCTAGAATAGCTCATCCGAGTAACATCTAGCAAAGATTTCTCATTTACTCTGCACGCCTAATTGTTAAGGAAGAAGAAGAAGAAGACAACATAAAAGAGGAAAGCCCAATTTGTTTGACGATGAGAGCTAGAGTGGTGGTGTTTCCAATAAGAGGGAGGAACTGGGCTTTTAGCAGCAGATCTTCTTCTTCTTCACTCGACTCCCATTCATCCTCCTCCTCCTCATCATCTCATACCGCGCCGCCCTCCACATTCAAAGAGTTATGGAATACCATTTCCTCCCCTCAGCAGAAGCCGCCCTCTCATTCCAATGTCGAACTCCTCATTGATTTCTTCGCCAACAAGGTCCTCCCTCCTCCTCCTCGCATTTCCCCTTTACATTTATATCTTTCCTGATTGTTCCGCTTACGTATGTACCGATGGACTTTTGAAATCATGTCTTTTATATGTATATTTTTTTAGTGGTATGTAAGTTTGGGTTTACTGCAAATTTATAGATGAATAGAGCTTGGGGTAAGCTGGAAGAAGCTCCCCGGGGGACTTTTAAGAGCAAGATTCACAGGTATGGCTACATTTTGTTTGTCTTACTTCGCAAGATTTTCTTCACTATCACTACTATAGTCTTTAGGTCTTTTTCAGCTCTGGCTTTTCATTGCTTCTCCTGTTGGAATTTGATGCCACTATTCTCTTCTTTTTTTTTTTAATGGGTTT
Source organism: Coffea eugenioides (assembly GCF_003713205.1). NCBI lineage: Eukaryota > Viridiplantae > Streptophyta > Magnoliopsida > Gentianales > Rubiaceae > Coffea > Coffea eugenioides. The sequence goes on along the minus strand of NC_040038.1, from coordinate 506,487 downwards.
TAGGTTGGGTGTGAAGCTTTTGTCTCGGGTTAAGCCATCAGAAATTTTCTTGAAATCCATACCTAAGGAGGCTACCCATGTTGAGATCACCTATCCCTCCAGGTTAGCCTGCTTTTACCTCCCAGTAAGAATTGCCTGCTTTCAAGGGAAAGAGCACCCTCTCGTCCTTTGTTTTTATCTATTTCTCTTGGGGTGTGTGTGTGTGTGTGTATGGTTATGGTGCACAGAAGATGTAGAACTGTGATGGACAAGAACTCAAGAGCTGTGATTTCATGAATGCAACCTGGAATATTTCAAATATTAACGACCAAGGACTTCATTTGATGGTCCTGTATGGTGACTCATTTTTGCTTTTTCTGCCTGGGTTTTGGCATGTGAAACATATCTCTTGTAACTTATGCACAGCTAGAGACTTCAAAAAAAACAAAAAAAAACTTGAAATAGAATAATAGATACTGATGTTAAACATACTCTGTTGTCTAAAATTTTGAAAATTTCAGCTTTCATCCTTTTTAACTTTCTTTTGTGTATCTGAGAAGCAGTTAAGAGGGAGTAAAGGGTCAAATAGCTAATCATCAGTTAAGTGCAGAGAGTATGGAGGGAGGGTGGGTGGTTATCTGCACATTACTTATCCATAAATTTTTGGAGATGGTTCTTGTCTTTGCATTCTAATTTTCTTGATGTAATAAAGGGAGTTGACCTAACCAAGCTTCAATCAAAGCTCGAAGTTCTACTTTTGCTTCATATAATATGCATTTAAATTTCCTTTGAGTTTGCATTCTAATTTTCTTGATGTAATAAAGGGAGTTGACCTAACCAAGCTTCAATCAAAGCTCAAAGTTCTACTTTTGCTTCATATAATATGCTTTTAAATTTCCTTTGAGTAGAAGAATATTGTAGGATGCAATTAGTCATTTGTATGTAATTATGTACATGTATATCTGAACTTCTTCTGGATTCTTTCTGATAATCTCTTGCCAATATTACAGTTTGAATGCACGACTTGTCCGCAGAAGGATACGGCATATTGCCATAAGGTAAATTCTGCTTACTATGGATCAGATTGTTGTTAATGTTATCATTTTTGCTAACATCAGATGCTTCTAAAGGTTCCAGATTTGTTTGAAAATTGCTGTCATGTTGGAAAATCTACCTTGACCCAAGACACCCACTAATATGGACTCCTAATTCTGGAACATATAAAGTTTACACTTCGCTTCAATTGTCACAGTCCTGCTTATTTCCTTACATCAATATGGTGTGGTTATGGCAGATGACTATATGATGTACATTTGAACAAGAATGTCCAGATAAATGATTGCAAATATCTCTTTTATGTCTTTGACATCTTAAACTGAACAAATATATACGGTCTTGGAGCAGACTGCCTAGCAACAATATTAGGATAAGTGCATCTAAGTTTCCTTTGCATTTGGACATATATTTAGATAGGAGAACTTAGTTTTGGATAGGTTCTGTTTGTGAAGGCTATATGTCTCATTAGACTTTGGTATGTCCACTAGGGGTGATAAATGGAGAAGTAGGACGAAGAAGAGGTGGGGATAGCGAAATCCTTTTCATGGTCATGTATTAAGTGTGCAAGATACTTCTGAATGCCACTTTTTTGTCCAAATTTTCGAAATGGTATAGAATGCAACAGGATAAAATTGAAAAGTCAGTATTCTCTCCTTAATTTTATTCACCGCCTGAGGCTTTTTTTTTTTATTTTTATTTTTGATACTTTATGCCAACCAGACTGGTAAGTTAGACACCCCTCCTTTAGCGAAGAATTGTTTCCTTCTCTTCATCGGCCACTCTTATCGTTTTCCTGAATCGATCATGCCTGTTTGGAGCTTATTACTGGTTGTCCTACTAATTGCTGGTGTAAATCATGCCCTTTACTAGAGAGTTTTGATGCATGTATAATCTAGCAGATGCAGGGTTTTTCTTATTATTGTTGGCCAGTTTCATTTAATTCATTCATCAAATTAACTTATGACCTTACTGCATGAGTATTAGGGGAGCTGTTCTTCACAAGAAGTACTTCTATGGATCAGTTACATTGCTTCCCGCTACAGCAATATTAGCAGTATGTACTAGCTTTTGCCTACAATATTGAGCGCATTTGGTTCTTTTGAACATGTTGCAGTTTTTGATACATCATTTTCTTCTCTGCTGAAGTTGTTTGTTGCTTTTTTACTGGGTTATAATCTTGTGAAATTTATGTAGGTCCTACCGTTGCCTAACATTCCGTTCTTTTGGTTCTTGTTCCGATCTTATTCTCACTGGAGAGCTCTCAAGGTGAGATAGTTTTTGGAGTTCATTTTCCTCTTGCATGTGAGTTGTTGGATCACACGTGTAGGCTAGCATGAAGTTGTTAGGTCCACTCAACAGCATCTGCTGCAGATTATTTTTCCAGGAGTTTGAGAAAAGGAAAATGATTCTCCCGAAGAAATGAGTTTGGGATTACTCTTGTACATAACAGTGGTAATTTCAAACAGTTCACAGTATATCGTTAAGTGCCTTGATGTACTTTGAGTTGCCAGCTCTGCCCACATGGATGAAGAAACATGCATGCTTTTGTTGCCATAGCAACAATGTCTTAATGTTCTTCTGCAGCCATTAGTTTGACAAACGTGATAATCATATGTAAGCTGCATCCACTGTATCCCTATTAATCCCTGGCATAGGTATATCCTTGGGAGTTAAAAATAGCTAATCTCAACCAAATCCTTTGAGGAGGCTCAGCGTTCAACTTATAGTCTACGGGCCTATCTGTCTTCTGCCGTACATTTATATTTATGTATTTTGCAAGTTCCTCTTCCCATTTAACGTGCTTTTTTGCAAAATGTTTCATTTAAAGTTGTATATATATATATATATATCAATTGATGTAACTGTTTATGCTTATGCTTTCAGGGAAGTGAGAAACTTCTGCAGCTAGTGTCAGATGGTTCCACTAATCAAGATTCTTCGATTGAGAAGGAGAACAAAGGACTGCAGGACTCTGAAAAAGGAAAATTTGATTCTCTTGGTTCTCCTTGGGTAGGATTTCAAACTGATTTCTTCTTAGACATTGACTCAAAATGGTTGCGGCATGGTACTAGTTAATATTTGTCGTGATCTTCTGATTACTTTTTGGACCATTCTAGTATTGTGCTCTTTTGGGATAAATTTGGTAAGTTTGGTTCTGATTATATATGTATAGCTCTAAAGATTATCTGAGTTAGATGTTTTTGCCAGCATTCAGTTTCAAAAAATGAGAAAAAATTGGGTCCTCATTTGTCGTTTTTGTTTTTTCTTTCCTTTTTTTTTTTGGTGGAAAGATGGAATTTCATATCCTTACCGCCTACTGACTCGAGTATGTTGTTATATACATCACTATTAGGTATTGCAACCTTCTGATGAGCTTCACAAGCTTCTTCAAGGCAAAGATGCAGAAAGTGCCAACGAGTCTACTGTATCAGAAATATGCCAGAGATTTTCATTAAAGACAAATGATGTTTTGAAGTACAGGAATTCATTGTAGTTCAAGTTTTGCATCCTTTCTTTTAGTGTTAGTTACATATCAGTTCAAAAAGGAAATTATAGATTCACTGCCGTTAATTTTGCCAAGCTGAATTGATTTTTCAAAATAGAAAATCGGTCAATTTTTCTCAGCTTGCTTATCACTAAAACATCTGGAAGCACTGAATTGCTGGATGCTGAGAACTGGACGGGCATATGCTACTATATATATATACGGTTCCGTTTGCTAAAAGCTTTTTTTTGTTTGTTTGAATGATATGGCATTGTCTAATTTTAGGTTTTGATAGTGAGTGAAAAAGGAGATGCAGCAGCAGCAGGCCGGGCGGCTGGCTGCGAATTTTGGTTTCATATGATGTTCTTCTTTCAGTAAGCAGTAGCTAGTAATTGTTTCATGTGCTTGGCTTAAATCATGAATGTGTACTCTTTTCGGTTCCAAGAAGACTACATATACATTATATATATATATAATGATTCTCTGGCATACAACAATTGATCCCCCAGCCTTCAAGGGATTTTAGTTACTATATGATTTCTCTCGTGTGGGACAGCCTCTTTTACCGCGGCTCCCCTCCTTTATACGCTATACAAATTCTCAACATCTAAGTCAATGTATGATTACGTGTACCTAATACTCAACTCAAACTCAATTGGTAAAGATGCTAGTAGTTGGTGATTATGACACTATGATGTTCTCCTTTCTCTATCTCTTGTGAAGTTTGAAGCCTTGCTTTGAAAAAAAAAGAAGAAAAAAATGCATCCAAAAAAATTTTTTACATTAAAATATGATGTCATTTTTACCCCCATTTAATTTCACAGCAATGAGCCAATTGTAACTTCGTAAAACTCGACTATTTACCATGGTCCCTTTGGGGACTTCCGAGTTCTGATCATTATATATATAAATTTTTTTTTTTTTTTAAAGAAAATACTACTCCTGTGTATTTACCGTTCATGACAGCAGTGGCCTTAAAACAATTGGGCTGCTGGCCCAGGTTATCTAACTTGCATCCAATCTGAGCCCATACATTGTTAGTTCACTAATCCAAATACACAAATGTAATGAGGTGAGGCCCACGTTGAGATACCACTCCATCCTGTCTACTTAAATTCACCAGCTGAAGGCTGATTTGAGGAGCGCATAGAAAGTCATCCGGGTTTGGATTGTTGCACAAGAAAATATTGCAGGAGCAATCGAATATTTGTGCGCTAAAGAAATATATATATATAGATATATATAATAACCAAAAGCAGAAGAAAGAAGAAAGAATCGATCGGAATGGCACCGGCAGCGTCGCAGGACATAGAAGATGAGATCAAGGACGAGAAGAACCCTAGACCTCTCGACGAAGACGATATCGCTCTTCTCAAAACTTATGTATGCTCCCCCCCCCTTCTCTCTCCAAACCCTAAATCTTCAGTCCATTCGTTATTTTTACTTTATTCTGGATCTATTTTCTTTGGATTTCAGTCCGTAATTTTGAGTATCTTTGGGTTCTGATGTGCTGTCTACCTCTCCGCTCGTATACAGATCGCAATGAGTAATTAATTCGGAATTTTGGGAAAAGGATATTTGTATCCAGCTAAAGACTGTAACTTCTGACTTGGGTTTTTGTTCTCCTCTCAATTTTAGGATATGGAATTTATGCTAACTAAAATGTTCCCGTCCTTTTCGTCCCTGTTGATTTGCAGAGTTTTAACCGAATGGAAGCTTTATAAAACTCAACTTTGACCTTGGTTGCACCCTCTATTGTTTGTGGACTCACTGATTTAGAGTTGAATTCTTCTCAGCTCAGTCGTATGGTTTCAGTTTTAGTTGAGAAAAAATGGAGAAAAGAATGTTCTCGAGACTATAACTAGTAGCTTCTCTGTAGGAAATGTGTCCAACCTGCTCCTGGTACATAATCAGCTGGAAACAACGCCAGCAACTTATCATTTTTAAGGAACCAGCCACTTGCAAGACTACCTGCTTTACACTCAAATTGGGCAAATAATCAGATTCAGACGTTACTAGTAAAGAAATCTGCGTATTTCGTATTTCGTATTCCTTGCTTTACCTGGAATACGAACTCGTTGGCATGTTGTTCTTAAGCCCAAGTTTATTTTTTCTTAGATAACTTGATTTGATTACTACGAAGTTCCTGATTCACATTTTCCTGCGGAGAGGATATGAGCCTCTTATTTTTCTTTCTTTTTTTTTTTCCAATTGACATTTTGAATTTTTGCCTGCAGGGATTGGGACCTTATTCTACAAGCATAAAGAAAGCTGAGAAGGAAATCAAGGAAAAGGCGAAAGTAATCAATGATTTGTGTGGTATGATTGTTGTCTCCATTTTTTCTTGCAAGTTAGCTGCTTGTGCACAGTAAATATGCTTTTGAGCATTTAAATTAGTGGATCTCTGTGTATTTTTCTGAAAGAGTAGGTTTTTATTTATTTATTTTCCATATAGTAATGTTTTCCAAGTTTTTACCTTTAAGTTTTGTTAGCGTTTATACCTTAAAGCTTTTTTTTTTTTTGGGGGGGGGGGAAGGGGGAAGAGATAGGAGTGGTATTGTACCTAAGTATTGCCATTAAGTAATGGTGATTTATTTGCTTGCTAATTCCTGGTTATAGGATTTGGTAATGCTATTGGAACTTTACTGAGCACAGTTGTTAAGATAATAGCACAAACAGAAAATCACCAGTTTATGAACTCGAAAGTTACTAATTGTATTTTAGTTTCTGAAAAATGATGTCATGGATGAAGGATTCCCCATTTTTTGTTCATGTGAAAAAAGGAAGTGGTCGGTACAAGTTCTGAACTATACTGCTGATCTTCAATTTTCATTAGGTATCAAGGAATCTGATACTGGATTAGCTGCACCTAGCCAGTGGGATCTGGTTTCTGATAAGCAAATGATGCAGGAGGAGCAACCTCTTCAGGTGTGGTTTTGGGAAGTCACTAGAACGTGGTTTTTCTTTTTCCTTTCTTATTTCTAATGCACAAATTGTGCATGTGAGCAGGTGGCGAGATGTACCAAGATAATTAACCCGAATACTGAAGATGCAAAGTATGTTATAAACGTCAAGCAAATTGCAAAGGTATACCATCCATTTTGTCAAGTTCTGTAATCTTACGGGATTTTGATCTTTGCTTCTTCTTCTCTAGTCTATCTTTTGAAAGGATTAAGCTTCTCATAGCAATCAACTATGCAATCGAATTATGCTTTAGAAACTGAACGCATGCACAAAAGAATTAAGCATGAATCGTGTAGTGTATTTATTCTTAAAGAGGAGACATAATTACTCGTGTTTCAGTTTTTGACATGATCTTTTTTTTTTGGGGTTTTTGGGTCTAAATTTGTTCATTTATGTCTGCAGTTTGTCGTTGGATTAGGTGACAAGGTTTCTCCAACAGACATTGAAGAAGGCATGCGAGTCGGGTAGGCCTTCTCTCTTTGGATCAATAACTTTTTGAGCTGATGTTTATTCAGCTGGATGCTATTTTTATAGCATGAGAAAAACTTGAACCCCATATTCTATGTTATCCAGATTACTGTGATTTTGTGTTATGAACTAGTTTTTTCGTCTGGCAGTGTTGATCGGAATAAATACCAAATTCAGATTCCCTTGCCTCCAAAAATTGACCCAAGCGTTACCATGATGACGGTTGAGGAAAAGCCAGATGTTACATATAATGATGTTGGTGGATGTAAGGAGCAGATTGAAAAAATGCGAGAGGTAATCATGATATATTCATTTCACAATATTTCCCTTGCATTGACATTTTTATTGGTCAAAGGTTTGCATTGCCTTCATGTGTCCCTTCTTAGCTCCTTTAATCAATGATCTAGAGCTTGGCCCATGTCTATGATATTCCAATTGTTCTTTGAGATTATGCTTGTATGCATCTGTACTAACTGAATTTTTTTCATTCTGTTTTAGGTTGTTGAACTGCCGATGCTTCACCCTGAGAAATTTGTTAAACTTGGGATTGACCCTCCCAAGGGTGTCCTCTGCTATGGTCCCCCTGGCACTGGTAAAACACTTTTAGCTAGGGCCGTAGCTAATCGAACTGATGCATGTTTTATTCGTGTTATTGGAAGTGAACTTGTCCAGAAATATGTTGGTGAGGGAGCTCGGATGGTTCGTGAACTATTTCAGGTATTTGAAACTTATGTCCTGTTGAATTGTTAGCTTTATTTTCCCATGCATTAACCTCCATCTCTGACTAACGTATTTGGTCTTGCAGATGGCACGCTCTAAAAAAGCTTGCATTGTCTTTTTCGATGAAGTAGATGCTATTGGGGGTGCAAGGTTTGATGATGGCGTTGGTGGGGATAATGAGGTTCAGCGTACTATGCTTGAAATTGTGAATCAACTTGATGGATTCGATGCTCGTGGAAACATTAAGGTTCTGATGGCAACTAACAGGTTAAGACATTCTGTCTCTACTAGCTGAGACGTTTTGCATGCATTAGCTGTATGGCTGTGTAACTGATCTAAAAAAATTTTGTTGGTCATGCACCGTATCAAATGCTTGTGTTTGTGTTCTGTTTCAATTCCTTCTGAGCTGCCTTGCTGTTTCCACTTCAACCCCCTGCCCCCCTTCTTTGATCTTTCTCTTAGAGCATGAGGTTTAGTTAATTTGTGGTCCTGTGTACTTGATGGAAATTACTCAGGGTTTTCATATCTGTGGTTGACTAGTAAACTTTACACTTTTTAATGGACAGACCCGATACATTGGATCCAGCATTGCTGCGACCTGGACGGTTAGATCGCAAAGTTGAGTTTGGTTTGCCAGATTTGGAGAGTAGGACACAGATATTCAAGATACATACGCGCACTATGAATTGTGAAAGGGATATCCGGTTTGAACTTCTGGCTCGCCTCTGCCCGAATTCTACTGGTAAAATTTATTACGTGTCTTTATTAGTTCTCTATAATGGGCAACTATTTAGTTGAGTGGGATTGTTTGATTGTTGGCAGTATGATGTCTGTCTGTCTGTCTGTGTCTCGAGGAGAGAGAATATGGTAATTGTTGTATTGGGAATAGCATATGTCGATTTAGTAGTGATTTCAGTGTCTCATATTTGAACGTGATTTCTTATCATTTTGTACCAGTTTTAATTGAAACTTAACCTCTGCCTCAGTTTCTATCTAGAAAAATATAGTGATTTCATTGTCCTTGTCAGCATTTCAATGGTTCCTCGAGATTGCTGTGCTACTACGTGTTTTTGGAACATTTCTTCTTTTTTATTTGTTATTGTTGAAATAATTTAGAGGATTGACAATCAGATCTTTTCTCATTCAGGGGCGGACATCAGAAGTGTGTGTACAGAGGCTGGAATGTATGCCATTCGAGCAAGGAGGAAGACAGTTACTGAGAAGGATTTTCTAGATGCCGTGAATAAAGTGATCAAGGGGTATCAGAAATTCAGTGCAACACCAAAGTATATGGTCTATAATTGAATGATTGCCCACCCTCCTTCAGAAAAGTTATTGTTGTTGCACCAGTTAAAACTTGGAACAAGCAGTTTAATTGATCTGCCGTTTTATGGTTTATTTGTATTGGTACTTCAAACTGCTTCTCTTGTTACAGCTAAATCACCGAGAAATCCTTCCATTTATACATGGTCACCAGTTGTCTTTTTGTGATACATTTTCAGTAATGATGGATTTGGTTGGTCTTATATTTTGCTTGAATGGGTAATGGGGTTCGAGTCATTTCTTATAAAACTGCTTTTTTTTTGTTTTCTCTGGCGGAGTTGCTTTCCTGGCCTGAAATTGGTGGGGAGAAAAGGAATCAGAGGTGAATTTGTAGCTATTGTGAAAGATATACCCGTAGGGATTTCGAGTATTAAAAACGTATTAGCTGTACCCTGCCGGTGTTGGTGTCAGTTAAACACGGCTTGTGAATTAAATCTGGGGTTTGTGTGTGTGTAATTTACGAATGATCCTTGTGTGAGTTTTAGCTTGAAATTGTGAAACCCAAATTATAGGTTTTGAAACCTAGACCGATCATTGACCCAGAAAAATGAATGGATCAAGGGTCGTTGGTTCGCTGTTGGGCTATCGTCATTAATCTGTGATGTTATAAATATTATTAATAAATATGAAACATCCAAAAAACAAACAAATGTTCGCAGAAACTCAAGTCATATCCTTAAATGTAATCACTTCAATTCTCATTGTATTATTCTAAGTAGCATTATTTGTCTGAGACTCAAAAATGGCTTTTATAAGTTAAAGGATTTTAAATAGTATTATTTCATATATTTTTAATTTTCCTAAATTATAGTATGAGTACTAGTTTATATGATAAAAATTGAAACACTTAAAAAGGCATTAACAAACAAATGAAATGCATTTAAGATTTTTTTAAAAAAAAACAATATAGTCAATTATATGTCATAAATGTTAAATAAGAGTTAATATGTAGTTATGGAGAAGAGAGAAAAATGAGTAGAACAAGGCAATCATTGTTATTGTCTAATTAATTGGACATAATTACGCATAGGTAATTGGTAAAATATTAAATTTGAAATGTTATTAATCAGATTGGTTGATCAAATTGAAAATTGTTAGATTAATTAAAGTTGGATATTGAACCGACCAGTTCTTATAAAACCGTTTTGAATCAACGGTTCAACTCATTTAAATATAAATTGATACTAACTGATTTTTTAATCGAACCTTGATTGGAAAAAAAGGCCATCCAACCGGTTCAATTTGGGCTGGGATTTAAAACATTGAGAAATTACAGAAAATAAGGGCTTAACTGTAGGTCATTTCTGTCGGTCTTTCGCAGCATGGTTTTATATTTACAGATTCAAGCCATAAATAGCAAGCAAAGTTTAAATAGGGCAAAATGAAAATCAAGCACTCTCTTGCGGTGGCTGGGAGGAGGGCTTAATACATTTTAGATCTGATAAAGATTATTCTCAAGGGCCAAAAAAAAAAAAAAAAAAAAAAAAAAAAGCAACAGGGATGAACAAAGAAATCCAATGAAGTTTCAAGAAAATTGTGAACATTTCTTCACATAGGTAAAAACAATAAAGCAGATACTTAGAGATATTTATGGAATGAGTTTGTCTTATCCATTTAATTCAAGGTTGGGAAATGCATTACATACATACATACATACGAGGGAAATGTTACAATGACAAACCATTTGCGGCAGACACGTGGCAATTGTTTCCTATTTGAATACATTGAAAAGGCCAGGAAAAGACTCGAAAAGAATCCTTTGGTATGGACAACAGAAAGCTTAGATCGCAACCAAGAAGAACCTAAAACTAAAGGCGTAGATGATCACAGCCACGGGTGATTTCCCAAAAGCAAAGAATTGGGAAGGAAATCACAAGTATCTTAGTAAAAAAAAAAAAGAAAAAAAAGAAACTCTCCAACAGTTGCTTCATATTTGTCTACTAGTCTTGATCATCTGAGTTATTTGATCGCACAGAGGACCCCTGATCATTCCCAAGTGTTCTCCTGCTCATGTTTGCACGTTGCACTAACCTCACCAGTGCTTGAACCACTTCTGACATTGGCGGTCGAAACTCAGGCTCCGGCTGCAGCAACAAGGAATATCAGGTTAAATCCAGAATTATTTGATGTACTCCAGTCTTTAAATGCACATGGGACATCATATATTAATTTAAGATTTGCTACCTGGACACACAGAGCAATAACATCAGCAAACCGGGAAAGAGATTTAACTGGATATAGCCCTTTGAGTGCTGGATCAACCATCTTAGCCAATGCATCGATGTCATGGAGTTGAGGGGTTGCCCATCGAACTAAAGATTGTTCGGATCTCGCCCTGGAGCTGTTGTTCAGAACAAATGTAGTCATGGTGATTTACTAAATAGCTTTACCATTGTACAAAGAACTATTAGAATACCACGGATGCTTCAGAAACTTTACCTATCGAAAGGTTGACGTCCAGTAAGTAGTTCCAACATGACCACTCCGAAACTGTATACATCACTTTTGATGGTATATTGACCAGACATGGAAACCTCAGGTGCACCATATCCAGACCCTGCATTTTGGTTTAATGCCTACAAAAGGACCAAATAAGAAACAAAAGAAAAACAAACACAGCTCAAGTCATCCGACTGGTTCCACAATGCAATATATATCTAAACTCAATTACAATGAAGAATGCTTGGAGTCCAGTGCTATCCTCTTAGGCTAATAGTTTCTAGCTGGCTGTGTATGTCAACCTAATATCTCTCTACTTCTGATGACCCTGTGATGCTTATCTCTTGATTTACTTGGGTTGAGAAAAACAGGAAAAGGACCGCCACTATCCACACGTTGAGTTTCTCCTATACAGCTCCAAACAAATGGAAATCAGTATCACAGTGGATTAACATATTTCTTTTCGAGTTCCTCATTAAAAATATGCTGCGCATGGCCGGTAGGACCAGCAAAACAAGTAACACACTATTCTTGCGAAGTAAACATAAGAGCTTGTGAAGGTTAAGCTTACCTGATCGATGTCATGGACAAGGCTTGCCAATCCGCAGTCAGAAAGGTGAGGATTAAGTTCCATGTCAAGTAAAATATTAGCCGATTTAAAATTTTTATGAATAACTGAAGGTGAACAAACTTCATGCAGATACCTGCAAAAAACATTTGCATAAGCAAACTCTCCACAAAAAATATTCAAATTGATTGCAAATTGCATCCTAGCAAGAAACTTTAGTTGGACTTCCATTTTCCATTCATTAATCAAAATCCATCAAACATAGTGACCAACTATTCCTCTTTTACCACGATACAATAGGCCATGGACCTCAAATGATGAAGTATGCTGTTACATTCAAGAAATCAAGAATTTCAGCAGAACTTGGAGACCCTAAAGTTTTCTCGATTGAATTTAAACAGACAGTAATTTTCTTTTGACTTGACAACAAGGACTGAAGTACCGTATTGAAAATAAAGTGTGAAAGCATTCAGCCTCTACTGCAGACAGTAATAGTCCAGCAATTCAGAAAACAAAGAAAAAAACTGCCATGAAATCAAGAATTCTTCAGCAAAACTTGGAGACCCTAAAGTTTTCTTGATTGAATTTAAAAGACAGTCATTTTCTTTTGACTAGACAACAAGGACTGAAGTACCATATTGAAAATAAAAGTGTGAAAGCATTCAGCCTCCAGTGCAGGCAGTAATAATCCAGAAATTCAGGAAACAAAGTAAAAAACTGCCATATCCCCAAATGATATCATCTACCAGGTTGTTCAAAAGAAATATCAATCAAATTAAATACCAGACTTAACTCTAGTGCACGCGCAGTCCCCAGTGCAATCTTGACCCGGCTATTCCATGTTAGCGGTTTGCTATATTCATCAGATAGATGCAAGAGCTCATTCAGCGAACCGTTTTTATGGAACTCATAAACTAGCAGGTGCTGTCCATGCTCTGAACAGTATCCCACCAACTCAGTCACATTTGGATGGTGGAGGCGTGATATCTCAGCAACTATTTCCAGGAAATCTTCAGCATGGGGAAGTACAGACGATTTTATCTTTTTCACAGCTAGAACCTTCAGGTTAAACAAAGATTTGAAAAGACCAGAAGTCATTATATCAACAAGGGACTCTTCACGAGCATCAAATCATAGGATTGACAAAATTGAACATGTCATGAAAATTTTAAACATCTCATGAATTCATAGATAAACATTTGTAATGTCCATGGGAAACAGGAAAAAATTGAGCCAAAATCTGCATAATTGTGAATTCATATTACATACTATTCTCAAAATGGCTCTTAAAAACTAGGTTCCTAAACCCTGAAATGAAAAGGAAATAAATAATCAGCCATAAAACTTGAATACCTTGCCATCATCAAATTCAGCTCGATAGACACGTCCAATGGATCCCTCACCAATTAGGTTTTCGACACTGAAACTATCTGTAGCCATCTGTAGGTCAGCCACTGAATATTGTTTTGCCTCTATTGGAGTTGTAACGGCTTTTTTAGGAGGGATAATGGGTTTCATTGAGGTATCATCCTCATCGAATGATTTGTTGCGGTCAACAGGTGGAGGTTTGAGATTTATTGATGTAGGAGTTTCAAATGATATGGTGCTAGTTGTGGAAGAAGGTTGAATAGACTTCATCTCTGAAGAAGAATTATCACAAAAAACCAAGTAATTGTGCAGGCCATTGCAAACGAAGAACAAAACCAACATTCTTCTAACAGTATTTTCTTCTAGGTAAATATTCAATATTAGATTAAAACATGAGACAGGCAACTATCTAACAATGGTCAAATAGAATAATACTTTCATGCCGAGTAGTGCATGCATCATATGATAAAATTCAAAACCTCAGGAAGTAAATCCCACCCTACTGGATATGGCTAGTAACCATTAGTATATCAAGGCAAAGCATGAAGGTTAAGCACCTTGTACTTCATGCGAAACAAGTGGATCAAAAGGTTGATTGTCAAGCTTCTCTATATCTTTGGATGGCCTCCTTGATCTTCGTTTCACAATAAAGAAAGCTACAATGGCTCCCACAACTAAAATGGAAATAACAATTCCTGCAACAGCTCCACCACTTATGCCAGAGTTACTCCCACTACTACCACCATCAGACTTGCTATTGCCTCCAGACTTGTGATTTTTGTTAGGTCTGCTAGCAGGAGGTGTGCCAGGTGGAGGAGGAGGTGCAGGACCCGAGGTCCATGAATTACCGCCAGTTCTGTTATGAGAATAGAAGATCTTAATATAGATCTACAAAACGTCGTATCTAGATGATTTAAAGTGCAAATAATGATTAATACTATGAGGTGCTTACTGCAGATTTATGTCTTTCAACTGATCAGGGATCCAACCACTGAAATGGTTGTTCTCGACATTCCTGACAGCATAAAATGTGAACCAGCGCAATGACTTCCCCTTAAAAACCAACAAGATTATTCTATTACTGAGCTATCAAAAGTACTAACTTACAAATTATCAAGAGGAAGATTTGCAAGGACATCAATAGTGCCCGTAAACTGATTGTTCTGCAAATTCCTGCATGACAATAAGTAATCATTAGTATTTTAAGACTTCCTTCGTTGCTATTGCAAGAGGTCAAGATAATGCACTTACATATCAGTCATACTGGTGCATGAACTGAAACTTTTAGGAAGGTCACCTGACATTACATTAAAAGAGAAGTCCCTGAAGAATGTAACAGATAATTAGAACCCAGCGAGAACACTAATGTATTTCATTTCAATTATCAATTTAAGATGTAAACAGGATATTCAAATGATTAGAGTAAGGCTATTGAGAAGAGTTGAAAAAAATTACTGGAATTGAGGTAAATTGCTTACGCTTCTATGAGAAACATATCATTTCAGGATAAAAGTGAAGCAGCAGGAAAATTAGGTTAGAAGTCCGAATCAATCTCAACCAAGTCACATGTACAAGATTTTTTAGAACTTGAAGGGGGTAAGGAGGCATGTCTTACAGAGTGGAGAGGCTAGTAAGAGATGCAAACATATCACCTAGCTGGCCCTGAAATTGGTTGTGACTGACATTTCTACAAATATAAGAAGAAGAAAAGATTCATGAAAACTTTGAGGTCAAACTCTTAGTTGATCAGGAAAACTATTCACAAGCATTTGTTTAACCTACAGGTACTTAAGAGAGGTCATCTGCGAGACGGAGTAGGGAAGGCCACCATTGAATCCATTACCAGCTAGATTTCTGTACAGTTAAAGATGAATCACGAGAAAAAGACAGAAAAGAAAAGACTGGGACAAATAGAAATGGCCAAAAACAGATGTTTAACATACAGTTGCTGCACATTTTGCGGAAGTTGGAAAGGTAACTGGTTGCCAAGGTTATTATTGCTTATATCACTGCAGAAACAAATCGAAACACCACATTGATCAAAAAGCCACAAAAAGTAAAAATAAGATAAATGAAGATAATGTAAAAGATCATTGGACTCACAAGTTGGATACAGATTTCAACTTGTCCAGCTCGAAACCCATTGACCCAGTTAACCCAAGACCTGATAATTTTCTGAAAATGTAAATAGGATCCTAAAGTTAGAGTTATGAGTGACAAGTATGAGACAATGATCATGAGAAAGCAAGTTTCAGAGTTAAAAATTACATTTCTGTGACTCTTGAGCCAGAGCAAGTAATGCCTTTCCAGTTTTCTTTACAAGGATCACCAAAATTTGGGTTCCATTTGGTCAGTTGGGATGGAGAATTCAAACTCTTGTATAGGTCGAAAAGAACACCAGCTGTATGTCCAAAATTTTGAGAATAAATTTTACTATTGGCTTCGGAGCATCGATAATAAAAAAAATCATTAGTAGCATGTACACCAAGAATGTATTTCCATAACTATGACAACAAACACTACACTTGAACACACTTTACAACACAACCAAACAAGTGGAATTCCACATGCCTTCTTAACTGAACTGGCTGAACATGCATTTCCTCAAGGATTGGTTTCCAATTGTCACTGCAGCAAAATTACATATTTGCTTTATTATGCAGCAGACTACTTGATTCTAACCCCGCATCTCTAAGTGCCTAATACTTGCCTATCTAAAGATCCCTCACAACCCCACAAGGCAAAAAATTGACGAAGCGCAAACAAAGATTTCTTCAACTAAGTTTTCAAACATGAGAACTGGAACCAACCTGTAATAGCTTTGATTACTCGATGCATTGGAAGAGAAATATACAAGACACAAAATGTATCACCCAATAATGAATTCGCTTTGATTTGGTAATGTTCCACTGATCACCCACCCATCAGATAGATCATCAAGTCCATCACAGGTAATGCACCCTCACATTGACTTATTCAGGTAAATATTCATAAAATATGCAAAGTATCCTTAAATTGTGTAAAAAAGTCAGCTTCCACCACGGGAGTGAACTGAGAAACAAAAAAAAATCAGGACAGAGCCGAAAAGAAATTCCAAGATAAAGAAGAATGAAATATGTTCAACAAAGATATTTGTAAATGGTTGAAAATGTTTATAAAAAAAAAGATTTAAAAAATTCATTTATACTCATCCTTGCATCTCCAAGTCCCGTTTCCATCTTGAGAAACTGAAAAAACCCATGAGCAATTCCTACTTTTAACTACACGAAGAAGCATAAACCCATAAAACCAAGCAAAGATACAAAGAAATGCAGATATTCACTTGAAACCACAGAAAATGAAAAAAGATAAGATTTTTAGAAATATACGGACATGCAAAGACAGGGGGAAAGCAAGAAAAGAATAGTGACCATCATTTGGATCTGTGTCGGCATTGGTGAAGCTTGGCCCCAACAGCAGAATGCAGCCCAGTAGCGCGACCGCCGCAGCTAGCTCCACCTCCCTCATCTCTTTTTCCCTTTTCTCTCAATCCTCACCAGAACCCAAGAGCCACCTCCAGCTTAGGACCGAAAAGGCTTTATGGGACCTCTTTTTCAGAATAATTTATTTTATGTGTAATCCTGCAAGAAATTTTAGCAATACAGGTGCTGGTATCCCAGGATGAATAATTTATATATTTAGCTTAAAACAGGGTAGCGTTTATACTTTTTCTGTTCCCATTCCAAGTAAAGCTGGCAGCCACGATCTGCCACAAGGATCCAAAGCCACAGAATTCTTTCTCGTTAACTTTCCTTTGTCAGAGTAAAGAATTGTTTCTATAATACGTAGTAGTATAATAGTAGTGTACTACTAGGAAAATGGAAATATGCAGGGGAAGTAGGAGTAGAAGAAGAGTACTGCTAGTAATGATTCATTAATTCATAAATACAAAAAAATAAAAAATTGGGTATAAATCTTTTCCTAAAATGTATCTGTAGTCGTAGTAAGAAGAGGAGGGATAAATAGATAAAGACGCGGTTTGAAGGGAGACGAGACAGATTGATTAAATTTGATTAAAGTAGCATACTTTTGATGGTATGATTCAATTATTAGGAGGCCCGTGGACTGAGAACTGTAGAGTGTAGATCGGAATAATGACAATAATAGAGAGTATATTGTCACAGGTGAAATTTATTGACTGAATCAAAGGGAAAATCTTGGAGATGTAGCTTTCACCGGCATGATTGCTTTCTTGGATACCATCATTTTATTTTCTTACTGTTACACGATCTTTCTTTTCTTTTTTTTTTTAGATGTAACCCAAGGTGTCCCTATCCATTTTACTGTTTATGATTAATTCTGTTCAAGCGATATCGAATCCTCTGTGAAGGGAAGCTCTCCCAATGATTTTTTTTTTTTATTTTCATGGATTTTGAACCCGAAATCTCATAATTAAGGGATGCAAGCCCATTTCACTTGCACCAACATCCGTTGTTACTGTGACACGATCTAAGACGCTCTTCTTCTGACTTTCTGCCTGGTGAAAAATTAAAGCAGACCTCAGGCAGGCCCATGATGACTGCTCTTCTTTCTATCCCTCGGTTTTGGTAATTTCATCAAATCAATTGTCTTCTCTTCTAAACAGTCCACGTTTTCACTGTGATCTACCAAAGGAAAGGAGTAAAGCTGCTGTCAAGTGTACTTAATAATGGGGATGTGACCAGTTCTTATTCGAGTATCAACTATTAAGAGCTAACCAGCACAATAAATTTCCTTGTGGACGAAATTAGGTGCCTTTATCTCTTTCCTTCTTTTTCTGTCTATGGCTTTTAGATCATGATGAGAGTTTTTTAACATAGTAAGTAATAATTAAAAAAAGTCTTCGATTGAACTTAATAGATGTGTGGAGATTTCTCCGGCGTAAGGCAATGGCTTTGATAGCTACTACCAGCTTGTAGCTTGGACTTAAGGCTGAAGGGACCAAAGTCACCAAACCACCAACCAGCTGTAGCGTTCACAAACCAAAGCGAGAATGGCTCCCATAAAGTGGTGGTCCGATTTACCAAACCTGACTCTCTATGTCTCTCAATCGGAAATGGACCTCCTCAGTCTGTTCGGTTATGTAATAGGTTTTAACATTCATCAGTATAAAAGTATATAATTTTGATATGAAAACGCAAATTTGTTTTGAATTAATGTAAAACTCGCGATGATATCAAAGTTATGGTATTAACTCGTACTAATTATATCAATCAGTCGGAAAACGAGACCTCCTCAGTTTCAATTTTGTTCAATCATGTTCGATAAAAAAGTATATAAATTTGTATGCAAAGCTCATGATTAGGGGTGGCAATTTCTGACACGACCTGAAAACACGACACGAACCTAACACGAAATTAATGGGTTTGGGTTGAAGTTTTGGGGGTTCGGGTCAGAATCGGGTCGAACCCGATGAACCCGAAAAGAAAACAGGTCAATTTCGGGTCAACCCGTGGTAACCTGATATGACCCGATATGACCCGTTTACAAATTAAAAATAATTTAATAAACATTTAAATTATTTAAATTATTTTATCTAACTAAACTAAATCATTCTTTTTTCTCAAAGGTATTAATTACTTAATCCTAAATGAATTTATTTACCTTGTATGAAGTTAAAATTATTATATTTGGACAAATAATATAATTCGTTTTAATTTATTTTATATTTGGTTTGGAATAAAACACTTTTACAGTGTTTAATTTATTTTGGATTTGATTTGAAATTATTAATTTAAATTTTTATTATTTGATGGTGTAATTAATTTTGTGAGAAATTGATTTTATTAGAATTTACAGTGATAAATTAAAATTAATTTTCGGGTCATTTCGGATCGACCCGCCAACCCAAATTTTTCGGGTTCGGGTCAACAGATTTTTTGGCTTGACCCGACCCGCCAACCTGATTGGACCCGAATTGCCACCCCTACTCACGATGATATCAAAATTATATCAATCTATGTACTAATTTACATGATTAGACAAAATTTGAACGGGGCTGGTTTGTTTGGATAGGATATTATTTGAAATAATTACTGTAGCACTTTTTGTGATGTGATGTATGAGATATAAAAAGTTGATTGAGAATATAAAAAGATGGGTTAGAAAATGTGTTTACGATACAAGCGAAATATTATTTGAGATCCAAACACTCCAATAATGTGTTTACATGATTCAGTCTTGGTGGTTGGTCATGTGAGATCAGTTATCATTAACGTTGACAAGATTGAAGAAAAGAGAGTAGTAATGCTAGTGAATTGTTGTAATGATGACGAAGGGTAGAATAAAAAGGAGACGTTGATAAAGGGGAGGCATGCAACTGGAATCCAACTGGTTAAACTCAATTCATCAATTGTTGCTCTCGAGTCCCAACTTCCGATGGACGACAAGTTTCCGGCATCCAGCACTCGTACAGCATTCCTCCTTTCTTTTACCAACGTATTTTGCTTGTTATTCGCTTTAGTTTTAGTCTTTTCCTTTACTCTCTTTATATATATATATATATGTGTGTGTTTGGGGCGAGGGCTGATTTAGAGTTGTTGGACCACTTTTATACAGCGCTGGTGTGTTTACTCTTCTCTAATTACTACTCATATACCATCAATCAATCATAATATTATATTTCTTCTTAAATGAAAGCATTTGCTATTTTTATAGTGCTTCGTATTTAACTGTCTTTTTCAAGCACACTTGGGTCCTAGAAGAGATTTGACGTAATATTGGGAAACCGAACACCCCAAAAAAAAAGGGAGAGAGAGAGAGAGGGATCAGGTTCTCTAACTCAATCATCACGAGTTGATGACAAGACAACCACCTTTTTTTTTTTTTTCGGTTTGTGTGGTAAAAAAAAATGGTATCAAGACATTTCTTCATTTTCAAATTAAGCAAACAATTAAGCGACATTGATAGGGAGTATTTGTATTTGACTTTGGGTCGAAAGGATTCCATGCGACCAAACTTTTACCTGAATAATGCGACAAAAACTGTACTATTGCTTTTGTTTCCAAGGTGCTAAGCTAGGAAACAAACCAAAGGTCCAAAACGCTGACGCCACTAACAGCTATATATATATAAATATATATATATATATATGCTACTCTATAAATTTGGCTTGAAGAATATGAACAAAATTAGGTATGTACTAATTTCGCTTTCTTTAAGTAATAATGGTTTCTTCCATCTCGAACAAAAGACCTCGTCAGTTTTTGTACTAATACCTATTTATATATAATACACGCACTCCATTCATTGCGTTATTTTGTTTGAGACAATGAAGAGGATAGGCCCAAAGCCCAAAACTCCTCAGCGGCTGATGATTACCATCTAATCTAACCTTCAACATTAAATTATACTCGTACTGCTGTAGTGTATACTACCACACACACACACACACACACAGAAGAGACAGAGGAGAGGCGGCTTATAAGTTACTGTATGTCCCTTATCTCAGTATTAAATGTGCGTAGTTAATAGTAGCAGTATAAAATTTTTAAGTAACTATGATGAGTAGCAGAAAAGCTCATTGATTGACGTATCCAAACAAATGGAAATGAAAGCAGTTTCCCGACTCTGTAGTACGGACTACTAGCAGCATATAGGAGAAGCAAAAGGAATTTTCCACGGCTCAACCGGATAACGGGAGCTGTAAAGTAACACATGACTGGAAAAAAAAAAAAAAAAAAAGAACAATTTTTGTGATGGTGATGCAAAGGAGAGAGAGAGACTAGTTAGTAGTGTGTGTGTGTGTGTCTTTGGGTGGTTGGGCGGTGGTGGTGATTGGTGCTTGCTGAGCCTGAGGACCAAGGAGGTTATGGCATTGGTGGGTGGGGGGGACTATGGCATTTTGTGTACATTACACGGGGACACGTCATGACCTTCCGTTTTCCTTCACTTTCAAAATCACATTAATGGACGATCAATTAAATACTAAATCAATAGAGTTTTTTTTTTCAAGGCAAATCAATCAATCAATAGACTTTTATTATTGTTGCTTGTTTGGGTTATAAATTCCCCCTTTTCTTCTTCGATTTCGTCACGTCATGACTCCCATGTTCGGGTTCCTATTATGCGGAATGAACTACAAAAAGAAGAAGGAGGTTATTTATGTTTGTCTTCAAATTTGATATGGAATGGGCCATAATCGTCACTTCGCTTCAGTTTCCGTTTGTTATTTGGTTATGGATTTCAATTCCGTTTGTTGTTTGGATCCATCCATCCATCCATAACCCAAAAAAGCAATGGAGAACAGAACAGTCATGGATTATCATCGTCTACAAACAAACATTCGTCATACCGTCTAGAAATCAGAAGAAAGTTTTTTATTCTAGATGCTAGTACGTGTTAATCTTTACAACATCTGTGAGCACCCTCATTCAACCGAAAGTACTTAGCATAAGTGAATCCAGCAAACAGCATTCATATCCTATGATTATTAAGTGAACATAGATTGGACATTATAACATGTTCCTTGTGGAGGCCAATTGTGGATTTGTCCACCTCGCCAATCCCTCATCTCGGCAACCGTCTTGGGGAGCAGGACGCCTGGACTCCCTGGTGGTCAAGAGGGTGTTGGGATGGTACCGAGAGGACCTTCCCAGGATTCGAACCCTTGACCTTAAAGGTCTTTGGATTGAATGCCTGGTACCCATTGGGCTGTGTTGGGATGGTACAGTAGTCCAATGGGTACCAGGCATTCAATCCAAAGACCTTTAAAGTCAAGGGTTCGAATCCTGGGGAGGCCCCTCCCGGTACCATCCCAACACCCGCTTGACCACCAGGGAGTCCAGGCGTCCTGCTCCCCAAGACGGTTGCCGAGGTGAGGGGTTGTCGAGGTGGACAAATCCACAATTGGCCTCCACATTCCTCTAACCCAAAAATTTTGTATTCTCCTGAAATGAATAGATCTCCTTAAGAAGAAATTTTTATTTTTTTTTTTCAAAAAAGGATCTCCTTAAGGTATTAGTAAAAGCAAACTTGGCGGTGATAACTGTTGAGTAACTCACTAGTAATAATTGATTACAAACGAGCATGGCATGGCATGGCACTAACTGCACTTGCTGACGCAAATGCAGATTGAACGCTTGTGTACATTGGCTGCTGCCATTATGTATGGGTCATCAGCAAGGCAAGGTACATTTGCTTTACTCGTTATGGGTAGCCCGCCATCTTTTATTCATTGTTGCCCAGAATCCCAAGAAATTCCTACCCGGATATGGATGGGATGAGATTAGCCTGCCTAGGACGGACCGGGAGGATGTCGTTTTGAAGATTGAACAAAAGCAGCATCATGATATCATCTTTGTTGTCATCGGGCAGCCACAACGTTCGTTTTCTGATCATCCTAACGTTCGTTGACCTGTTACCTCCAAGGTTCCGACCTTAACTTAACCGCCGCACCGCGTACTATTTATTTGCACTCTTTTATCAGCTATACCTACCTAGTACACGCGACCGCCCCTGCCTTATCTGGGACCGACAGGCACACATATCGATCGGCATTTAATTCATCTGTCTATTCCCCAGTTTACTCGGCTTTCGCTTCCTGGACTTGGAGTATCCCTCTTGTTACTGCTCCTAACTTAGCAGCCGAAGCTTCTCTTTAGCTGTACCTCGTCGAAGCCTCCAATGGCTAATAGCGAAGATGACAGCAACAAGCCCAATTCTGGAAATTTCAGGTACTTGATTGTTAATCCTCACAACGGTGGATTCCCAGACCTAGCACGGTTCTTCATGAAGAAAGATAAAGCGAGCGGTGCAAAATTTCTGGAAAGTTCTGATGAAGGGGTTCTTGAGGAAGAGTTAGGTGGCGCTGCGCATGGCGATGATGACGACGGAGAAACCCCTGATCACAGATGGGTTATATTTGTGTCTATCTTAGTCAGAAAAATCATAGGCATTTTCAGGAAACCCATGGAATGGACTGGTTATCTCGTGGAGTTCTTCCTCAACTTTTTCACTGTCAATGGCAGCTTTCTCGGTTTGCTATACAACATCCTGCACGGTGAAGTCCTTAATTTCTTCCCAAAGATTGCGTTTATCCTTTGCAATTTGACGGACCTACATGATTGGAGTTGCACTCATCTACACTCATTTTGAAATAAATCCTATTGGACTAAATGATCAAACAGGATTCAATCAGAAAATTTCTAATGTAGCCTTATCTTGAAATAACATGAATGCATACACAAGCACTGACTGTCATCTCTTGCATGTACGCGTTACTGTCTGAATCTCGGCATGTTGTCAGACAATATGCTTTTTGCACTCTTACAAAACAATGTTATTGGCCCTATATGTATTCAATTCAATAAATGATAATGCCCTTTTCAGTTTGCGATTCTGCTTCTAAAGATTTAAGAATTGTTTAGGGGATTTGAAAAGAGTTCGTAGTTTATTCTATATTCTTTTTTTTTTTTGCAATTTCCCTTCGAGCAGGTGGCTGTGTGAATTTGGTGTTCGGTTCTGATATGTATGCTTGTCTTGGTCTTTCGTTTCAGTCAAAGGGAACCGTTACTAAATTTTGAACTACCTATGTTGCTATTGCAAGAAGTGCTGCTATTATCTGTTCAGCTGTGTTCTTCACTAATCAATGCCGATGACAAAATAGGAAAGATAGTGCTGCCAAATAGAGGCTCTGAGACTTTCATTAGTGCAATTGGGCATCTTGATGGACGCATATATCTGCACAAGAGCGAGACAATTACTAGAGCAGTTGGTGAACCTGAATCCCTGGAAAGAGTTGTTGAAGTAGAGACAGGAAGCAGGACTCTTATGGATCTATGCATTATGGCTTCCAAGTTAGCCTACGAGAATGAGTTGGTTGTCAGGAATGTTGTAAATCTTCATTGGAAGGTAAGCCCCTTTACTTGTATGCCATGTCCTCCTTTTCAGTTCACAGATAGTTAGACATTCTTTAAATGGTGATTAATTTCTTTTGTTTTGGAAGAGCAGATGCACTTCGTGGACTTCTATAACTGCTGGAATGGTGAGACTCGACTTGCTACTCATGTGGCATGTACATCAAACAGTATTAGTGATAATTAACCAATTTCCCTCCGTGCTCATTGGAGGAAAAAATATTAGGCAAAAATTGAAAAAGAAAGAGTCTTTCGAGAATCCTCAGACTACAATGCGTAAACCTGTGTCCTCCGTTGTGCTTCACTCTTCTCTGGGGAATTTTAAATCCCTAACATGTATTTTTGTTTCTTACATTTTGTTAATATGGAATTTTATCTCTATTGATAGATTTCCAGAAGGATAACTCCACTCAAGTTTTCATTCTATGTGATAAACCAAAAGATGCAAACTTGATATTAGTCAGCTTCCGGGGAACAGAGCCATTTGATGCTGATGATTGGAGTACTGATTTTGACTATTCCTGGTATGAGATCCCCAAACTTGGAAAGGTACACATGGGGTTCTTAGAGGCTTTAGGTTTGGGAAACAGAGTTAATGCATCTACATTTCAAGAAAATCTAGGAATAATGAACAAAAAATCTACCAACATGAACGGTATTGATGTGAGAACCTCTGCTTCTGAATTATCTTCGTCATTTGGTGATTCTGATTCGCAAGGTGGATCAGAGCAGTCCTTTTATTCTGAGCAGCCCGCAAAGGTAAGCAAGGAGAAATTCTTTCCTCAAATGGGAGAGAAGACTGCTTACTATGCTGTGAGAAGCAAGCTTAAGGACTTACTTCAAGAGCATAAAAATGCAAAATTTGTTGTCACTGGGCATAGCCTAGGAGGGGCCCTGGCTATACTATTCCCAGTTGTTCTAGTGCTGCATAAGGAAGAGGAGGTCTTGCAAAGGTTGCTGTCTGTGTACACATATGGACAGCCCAGGGTGGGGAACAGGCAATTGGGAAGGTTCATGGAAGCACATCTGGATCATCCAGTCCCCAAATACTTCAGGGTGGTCTACTGTAATGACCTTGTTCCAAGATTGCCATATGATAACAAAACCTTCCTGTACAAGCATTTTGGAGCGTGCCTGTATTACAACAGCCTCTACATCGAACAAGTAAGATTCTTATTCTATTTTTCTTGTGTTCACATCCTAGATTGGTGTATAGTCTACCTATGGTTTGGTAGCACTGGTTATAAAGTTGTATCTTACGAGGTAATATCTCCAGCACTGAGCTACAGACTCTTTTCACATGGGTTTTTTTCCATTCACTTTGCCGCTGCCATTTTTGTCTTAAACATGCAAGGTCTGGATGATAAGATGTGAAACTAATCAGAAGAGTATCATTGTCTGCTAAGAATGCATACCGAACAGTTAAAAGAACATATTACGTTCCCAAAGTTTTGCTAAAAACTTTGCGGTTTTGTTTCACTCCATACCCTATCTTTAAAATGATCAAACCTGTGGAAGAAACTTACTTCAGAAATAACAAAAGTTGATTTCCTGTTATTTTTATGGCTGATGATCTTTCACTTCTGTTTGTCATCGAAGAAAGTAGATGAGGAGCCAAACAGGAACTACTTTGGGATCAGATTTCTGATTCCAGAGTATTTGAACGCTATGTGGGAGCTAACTAGAAGCTTTCTGGCGGGTTATGCATATGGGCCAGAGTACAAGGAAGGTTGGGTATCCACACTGGCCAGGGTTGTCGGACTTGTCATCCCTGGCATTTCCGCTCACAGCCCACTGGACTATGTTAACTCTGTAAGACTCGGAAGGGAGAGAATCCAGATGTCGTCCTTATAGAAGGCTGTTATTCCAATTATTTGTCAAAGTTTTAAATAAGTAATAATGCAGTCATCAAGAAAATGGAAACTTGACAAGTAATCAAATGCTTCCTTTGACTGTTTATCAGTTGAGGATATGTCAGTTTTGTATTGCCATCGAGTTGTTGCTTGATGTTGCGGTTTTTGACTTGTATTCCAGATCATCTTATGGTGTCTGAATCGAGTTTTTCTTTTATAGCCATAATTTCTCACTTTCGTTACCCTGCTTGCCTGTAAAATTCAAATAGCCCAACATATTGTAATGCTACAATTAATTTGTGTGAAACAGGATTTACGCACCGTGTGTTTTTAGGTTTGTTTGGATTGAGCATTATTTACCCAGTTTTATTTGCTTACATCATCATTACAATTTTCAATACACCTTTTTATCTTCCCAATTACCTTTTTATCTCACATACATCACATCATAAAAAGTGCTACAGTAAAAATATCTCAAATAATCCCAAATAACTTACAATCCAAACAAGTCAAATTATGTAAGACGCTCATACACCGCAGCCTGTTTCCAAAACATAAGTCTAAGAGAAGCTACCATAGCTGCTGCAAGATGATAAAGAGGTTTTGCTTGCTTACATGTAACACGACTCTGCTGAGTTGTTCCTGCTTGCCAAAAAGTTGCATTATGTTGGCTGGCAAATCGGATTTCTGATGAGTTGCCATTGCAGCAATGCTGTTTGGTTCTGGGGCGCCAAGCGGTTATCAATGGTATCAATGGCAGAGATTGTGGCAGAGGTTATGGGAAAGATTGTGGCAGATATTATGGGAAAGATTATGGCAGATTATATGGCAGAGGTTATGGGAAATATTATGGCAGATTATGACAGACATTATGGCTAAAATCTGTATATATTTCTTACCTAGAATAGAAAATCAGTTACCATAGCTGTATATTAGGTCAATCAATCAAGTATATATAGGGGTTTACCAAAAATAGATTGTACATGAATTCTTATTTAATAGAAAGGACCAGGAAGAGGAACCGCATCCGATTCCAGTCAATTTACTCAAATTTTGTCATGGTATCACAGCCTACCTTTTGAATCTATAAGATATTTTGAGTATTTTTTTTCTATAGCTTTTTGGGTTGATTTCTAATCAACATTCTGGTTTTGATATTTCTTAGTTTATCAATCTGTGATTTCGGATTTGCATTTGAGTTTTGTTAAGAATGGCTGCTGAGAATTCTTTTGGAAGACAATCTGCAGAGACTTTGGGTATCAGACTTACAGGGAAGAATTATGCAACATGGTGCAACATGGGAATTTCAGTTCAGAATGTTTCTGAAAGGGAAGGAGCTTTGGGGTCACATTGATGGGTCTTCTACTGCTTCTGGAACTGAGAAAGAAATAAGTCAATGGGAATCAAATGATTCACGAATTATTTCATGGATTTTAGCATCCATTGAACCTCATATGGTGAACAGCTTACGTTCATTTAATACTGCAAAGGAGATATGAAATTTTCTGAAACGCATATATCATCAACACAACACTGCAAGACGATTTCAGCTTGAACTTGATATCAGTAAGTTCAGTCAAGGTAATCTCTCTATTGAGCAATATTATTATGCATTTCTAAATCTGTGGGGTGAATATTCTGATATCATCTACTTTGAGATACCTAAGGAGGCCTTAGCAAGCTTTCAAAAAGTTCATCAAGTTAGCATGCGTGATCAGTTTTTGATGAAACTGAGACCAGAATTTGAGACTGCTCGGGGTGGATTGCTGAATCGAAATCCAGTTCCTTCTTTGGATGTGTGTGTTGGTGAATTGTTACGGGAAGAACAAAGATTGGCTACACAGTCAATTCTAAGTGCAGCTGGTGGGACATCAGAGGTTGTCAATGTTGCTTATGCTGCACAAGGAAGGAATAGAGGAAAGGGACAAATGCAGTGCTACAGCTGCAAGGAGTTTGGCCATATTGCTCGCAATTGTGGTAAGAAATTCTGCAGTTACTGTAAGCAAAGTGGACATATTCTCAAGGAATGTCCTACACGTCCGGAAAACAGGCGAGCCCAAGCTTTTCAAGCTACTGTTCCAGATGCTCCTGTTATTGGTCCTACATCTACCACCAGCCAGACTGTTCTGACCCCAGAAATGGTCCCACAGATGATTCTTACTGCATTTTCTGCCCTTGGACTTCAAGGTCAAGGTAAGCCAGCTTCATCTACTTGGCTTATCGACTCAGGAGTGACCAATCATATGACTGGTTCATCTGATTTTTTACAAAATTTGCGGCCATATACTGGTTGCCAAAATATTCAGATTGCTAATGGTAGTAATCTTCCAATTACAGCTATTGGTGATATTGGACATTCTTTTCGCCATGTATTTGTTGCTCCTAAGTTGTCTACTAATTTAATCTCTGTTGGACAGCTAGTGGAGAATCATTGTGATGTACATTTCTCTCGTGGTGGTTGTCTTGTGCAGGACCAGATGTCGGGGAAGGTAATCGCGAAGGGGCCTAGAGTGGGAAGATTATTTCCATTGCAATTTACTGTTCCTAGAACTTTATCTTTAGCCTCTATGATTGTTGACAATAAGGCTGAAATTTGGCATAGACGATTGGGTCATCCAAATAATGTCATTTTATTTGATTTAATAAAGCATGGTTTTCTTGGTGCTAAAGATCAAGGTTTTGCTCATGCATCATCTCTTGATTGTTCTGTGTGTAAATTGGGGAAGAGTAAGATGTTACCTTTTCCTACTTCTGTTGGTTGTGCTAGTGCATGCTTTGAGATAATACATAGTGATGTTTGGGGTATTACTCCTGTCATTTCACATGCGCAGTATAAATACTTTGTGACATTCATTGATGACTATAGTCGGTTCACATGGATATATTTCCTGCGCACTAAAGCTGAGGTGTTTACTGTTTTTCAAACCTTTGTGGCTTACATTGAGACATAGTTTTCCACTTGTATTAAGATCTTACGGTCTGATAATGGTGGGGAATATGTGTCACATGACTTCCAAGCCTACTTGCAACGCAAAGGGATTGTATCTCAGAGATCATGTCCTTATACCCCTCAACAAAATGGGGTGGCTGAACGTAAAAACCGTCATTTGTTGGATATGGTTCGAACATTACTCTTACAATCTTCTGTACCCCCTAGATTTTGGGTTGAAGCTTTGTCAACTGCTGTGTATTTGATTAATCGATTGCCTTCTCAACAATTGGGTTTTGATTCTCCTTATTATCGTCTTTTTGGTGTACATCCTAATTATCACATGCTACACACATTTGGTTGTGTTTGTTTTGTTCACCTACCACCTCATGAGCGCCACAAGCTTGCAGCTCAGTCAGTTCGGTGTGCCTTTATGGGATATAGCACCACTCAAAAAGGATTCTTATGTTATGATGCTGTTGCTAATCGTTTGCGTGTCTCTCGACATGTCATTTTCTTTGAGCATGAGTACTATTTTTCGCAGCACACTTTTCCTTCCAACAATGTTGTTCTTCCTAGCTTTGATGATATCTCTCCACCAATTCAACGATTTAGACCTGGCATTGTCTATCAACGTCGACGACCTCCATCAGTAGAAATCCTTCCCGATCCTGCTCCACTGCCTACCACTTCTGATGATTCTGTGACTCTGCGACGATCTTCCCGTATCAGCAAACCTCCTGATAGGTATGGTTTCTCTACCGCTTTAGTTGACACTGCAGTACATTCCTCTTATTCTCAAGCAACTAAACATGCATGTTGGGTAAAAGCTATGGACGAAGAACTTCAAGCTCTTTTGGAGAATCATAC